>NC_041738.1:27859196-27919196 GCF_004115215.2 Ornithorhynchus anatinus | reverse complement strand
CAGACTTCTTTTTTTTTTTTAAAAAAAAGGAGGAGGCTAAATTTGAGGAACTAAACCCAGGTTAAAGCAGAAACTACCTGAGTTACTCTTGATTGGGAAGCAGTGTGGCCTAGTAGAAAGAGTCCGGGCCTGGGAGTTGAAGGACCCGGGTTCTAATCCTGGCTTTGGTTGCTTGATATGTGACTTTGGGTAAGTCACTTAACTTCTCTGTGCCTCAGTTTCCTCAACTGTAAAGTGTGAATTCAATACCTGTTTTCCCTCCTACTTGGACTGCGAGGCCCAGGCGGGGCAGGGACTGTATCTGACCTAATTAACTGGTACCTATCCCAGCGCTTTGAACAGTGTTTGACACGTTGTTAGCGCTTAACAAATACCATCAATAAATAAGGGGGTGGTGGGGAAGAGGGAAAGAAAAAGAGTGTTCTCTAGTTTATCGGGCACTTCCCACAGGGTGGGGCGTGTATACTCTCTCTCAGAATGACTACATTTTTCCTCAAAAGACATCGCTGCCCACTGACTGAAGCCAATGTTAATATGGGATATTTTGCAGATTTCGATTTCCAGAAACGAATGATTTAATATTCTAAAATAAAACTGCAGACCTTCATTCCAATTACTGTGTTTTTAAGTCATTGAAAGCGGCCTAAGGAGGTTATGAGAGCATGCCAGGGTTACAGGAATGTATAACCCTTCTGCAAATAGAGGCCAACTTCAGCCGGTTTCAGAGTAAGGAGAGACACTTGCTAAAAGCTTCAACACAGTGAGAAGAAAATGTCAGACGCGACAACCTTATTGCACTGGCAATAAACATAAGCCAATAACTAAATTATTGTTGCTGTTTTTACTTCTAGGTCAGACTGACAAAAACTGAAACACATAATCAAGATCTTACTGTACTTTAATATAAAAACCTTTACTATCACCCTACAGTGACAATTTCTAAATATTCCACAGCAACAAAGAATTCCTAACAGGGAGGTGGGGGGGGGGGGGGGGGAAGAGGGGGGGTTCCGGAGAGTTGAAATGATGGAAATCACAATGTTGCACAGGAAAATAAAGGCAGACAGTCCAACCTTCCTGAGAAAATGTCTCCTCGATTTTTGTTAGCTCTTTTATTTTCCTTAGAGGCCATTTTTGTGTTAGAAACTTCTGTTTAGGGTTTTAGTGCAGAGAAAATCCAGAGGATTAAAATGATCCCACATTCAAAACTAAAGTACCTGAAGACACAGAATAGCCGGTTCTTTTTCGCATGATCCATGGGCTTGGGAACAGCGCTCTTATCAAAGTCCCCTAAACAAACAATAACTATGCTTCACTTAGCAATGACCACTTTTTTGTTTTGTCAGAGAAAGGCAATATTTCACATATCAATCAAAAAGTAGAGGCAGTTAAGTCATTTTAACTTCAAGTGTTCTTCAAAGCTATAAATATATATGAGAGGACTAATTGTAAACTTATCCCAGAAACCCAAATCCAAATTCGTGTTGCCATGCAGATTTGATGATAATAAATTACATTCCTCTAAGCAAAGCATCCAAAGTAATAAAACACCCACCCTGAAAAACTCTGAAGCACTGATCATAGCTAAAAGGATTCACGTCTCTGGAATTCAAGGCTTATATATTATTTTTCTGCCTGTTCTATCTTGACTTCTCTCAATTACTGATGTTCCCTACGTAATGAATTTTTCTAGGTTTTGATGTGTGATTATGGCTATATTTTTATCTGTAACGTTTTGGGTCTCTTGTACTTAAGCCTTTGCTCCCAAATCTTTTATTAAAAATACTAAATTTTAAAAACCACATTCACATTTCATTCAGTATTCAACATAGAAATGTGAGTTTCTGCAGCAAACACAGCTGCATAGAGAATCACCATGAAATAAAACATTATACTATAGAACGCTAACACTTCAAACTTCAGCATAGAAGGAACTTTATTAAGGCTGGATTTTCCAGAATGTTTCTTCTTTTTCCAAAATGAATCCACCATCAGTGTAAAAGTTTCAAAATAACTAGTTAAATTTTCCTTCAGAACCCATTTGTTTCAGGAGAATCAGGAAGAAAATCTCCATCTTTCACATTATGCAAGAGGGGCATTTGAGACCTTGGTTATTTTCCATTGACCATTTCAGAATATTTTGGCTAACAACTTTATATTCCCAAAACACAGATTCCCAATTGAAAACTCCCACTCATTTAGATGTTAACCTGAAACTAATGAGACAGTAGCACAAGCAAGAGGATAGTCTTTAAAAATGGCTGTGTGGAAGGCCATCGGTCATCATGATCTCACCAGTCAGAATACTTTTGAATTGTATTGAGCCTGATGTTTCCAGTCCCTTGGTAGGACTTTCTGGGGCCAGCTGCTTTAGTGGTAAGGCAGGGGAGTACTGGTCCTGACCCATCCTGGCAGATTTAGGCTCTAACATGCCCTGAAGCTGGCAGGATATGGCAGGGGAGCTGGGGGGTGGGAGGGGAGGGCATGGGGCAGAGGGGTGACTGACTCACTATAGGGCAAACCCATAGCAGAACGTGATCCAAGAGATATCTGGGTGAAGATGGCAGGCCTAAGAGGAACAGAAATATCAACTTGGGCAGGACTGGGAAAGATCCTGGCAGGATGAGAAAATAAGTGGGGAAAGAGGGGAGAAAAGTGGGTAAAGGAGAGGGAAAAGAATGGGGAAATGAGGGGGAAAGGGAGAGGAGAAAAAATGGACAAAATGAGGAGGAAAAGGAGTGGAGAAAAAGAGGAAAATGCGGTGGGAAAGAAGAAAAAGGGGAAAACAAGGAAAAGAAGAGGAGAAAAAGGAGCTGTGAGGGCGCAAAGGAGATGAGAAATGGGGGAAGGTGCAAAGGTTGAGAGAAGACCAAGAAAGTGAGGGGCTGAGCTCCCCTTGCTTCTGCAGCCTTCACTTCTCCTCCCCTTCCTACCGTTCTCACCCAGCAGTTCCAACAAGACAGCCAGCTGGGCCCATTTAGCCACGGACATCTCTGCTATTCCTGCCTTGGGTACAGCTGCAGAGATAGTAGCACTAGCCTGGGTGAAGTGGCCTATTCAGGGCCGGGTTGCTGTTGGGTAGAACAGAAGCAGTGACAACAGCACAGGCCAGGAAGACCAGTTCACCTAGTGTGGCCATCACAACTTAGAGATGAATGATACCGGGGATCTTGGAGGCTGATCCAACTGTCACTTCGTGCTGGGGCCTTGAAGAATAGGTGTATCTAGCAGCATTAAATTTTGGCCTCCCTGGAAACTAGTATTCAGATCCAGCACCAAGAAAGGAGGGCAAGAAGAGGCAGCAGCAAATCTTCAGCCAGTTTCTCCTCCTCCTCCTCTTCCTTCCCCTCTTCCCTGAGGCGGGATCAATCAATCATATTTATTGAGCACATAATGTGTGCAGAGCACTGTATTAAGTGCTTTGGAGGGTACAATATAACACAGAGTTGATAGACATGTTCTATGCCCATAATGAGTGTACAGTTCAGACAGGGAGACAGATGTTAATATAAATAAATTACAGATGTATCTATAATGATGGTATCTGTTAAGCGCTTACTACATGCCAAGCACTGTTCTGGGCAGAGTTAACTATGGCCTGGAGTGGGGAAAGACAGGCGGCGGGGAGGTGAGCACAGAGGCTGATGGAATATTAGAGGTGGGACAGGATAAATGGTTGGACTGAAGCAGTAGTAGTTTGGATGAAGAGGAAAGGGTAGATTTCAGAGATGTCGTGAAGGTTGAACTGACAGGATTTGTTGACCGATTGAATATGTGGGTTGAATGAGAGAGATGAGTTGAAGATAATGCCAAGGTTATGGGCTTGTGAACTGCCATTGCATGACTGCTATGCCGAGGAAGCCTCTCGTCATCACAGAGGAAGGCAGGACTCAGTCGATCCTGCCTTTCAGGTGACAGGACCAAATCCCCACAAAGGACTTCAGGTCTCCTCATTCGGTGCCACAGTAGACACTTTGCCCCATCACGCTTTTACCAGATAACTAATCACGGCCTGCCAGACCCACAGCCTCAGGGAGCATGCCTTCTCAGTGTTAGAACACTGGAAAGCTGCAGCCATACAGGACTGGAACTGGAAACTGTGGGGCTTCACTCTTTATTATGATACTAATAATACTAATACTTGTGGTATTTATTAAGCAGTTACTCCATGCCAAGCACGGTACTACGTGCTGGGATTGATACAAGATCATCTGGTCAGATACGGTCTCTGTATTACTACATGAGCCTCACAGTCAAAGAGGGAGTGTGGCCTAGAGGAAACAGCACAGGCCTGGGAGTCAGAGGTCCTGGGTTCTAATCCAAACTCCACCACTCGTCTGCTGGGTGACCTTGGACAAGTCATTTCACTTCAGTGCTTCACCTACCTCATCTGCAAAATGAGGATTAAGACTGTGAGCCCCACGTGGGACAGGGACCGGTCCAACCCAATTATCTTGCATCTACCCCAGCACTTAGAACAGTGCTTGGCACATAGTGAGTGCTTATCAACTACCATTGTTATTACTATTGGGTATTGAATTTCCATTTTACAGAGAAAGAAACTGAGGCATAGAGAAGTTAAATGACTTACCCAAGGTCATGCAACAGGCAAGAGACTGAAATGGGATTAGAACCCAGGACCTCTGACTTCCAGGTCCATATCTTTTCCACTAGGATTACTGAGTGTCCCTCCCCATCCCACCATATCCCTGTTCTCCTCTTCCCCTTCCATCCCAAATCACCCAACCCCAATATTGCACCCCATTAGCTCCCTCCCTTCCAACCTGTCCCCAATCCCAGGCCATTTCTTTCCCACTCCCCTACCCCACTTCACCATCAAAATCCTGCCTGTGGAACACCTGTTCAATCACAGGCAAACTCCCCTCTATTCTTGATCTCCCCCTGCCCTGCATGCTCCTCCTCACTCTAGATAAATTCAATCAAGACTGTGTCTCCTTCTACAGTCTCCAGAAAGGATCGCAACTTCTTCCACTTCCCTCTCACAGGAAAAGGGAGAGGATTTGCTCTGCTCCTTCCCACACTCTGATGCTTTCACACCATCTCATCCCCTCTGCTCTTTACCTTTCTTCCTTTTGAAGTCCACAAAACCGCCCCCATCACTCACTAAAGTACCAGTTTTAGTCATCTACTGGCCCTCCCTGGCTCCAACTCCAATTTTCGGAGTGATTTTGCTACCTCTCACCTTTCTTCTCTCCTTCTCCTGCCCTAAATGGATCTCCAGGGCCTTCAATATCCATATGGATGCTCCTAGAGACACCCTGCCACCTTCTTCCTCTCACTCCTCAATTCCACTGGTCTCCTGGCCCACCCCACCTCACCCATTCACCAATTTAGACACAAGTGGAGCTCATCATCATTAGTCATTGTACCAATTCTAATCTACCACTTTGAAACTCCACTCTGTGATCACAACCTCCTAACCTGTCTTCTTCCCTATAATCCACCTCCCCACGAAAAATTCTCTCCCTAGGAGAAACCTCCGATCTCTCAACCCTCCAATTATCCCAGGCCATCATGCCCCACTTAGACTCTCTACCACACTTTCCCCTACTTGATGTATAAATCCCTGTTCTTAACTCCCTAACCCCATTCCCTTCCCCTTCCTCATTGACTCCCAGGTCCACTGCCCCCACCACTTATTCTACAAGTTTAAATCCTTTCTGAAACTCCAAGTGCCCCCACCTTCCACACCCCAGTGATTTTACCAACTTGAGAAAACTCAATTGAATAAAATTAAAACCTTTAAACATGAATTTTCCCCAAATCTACCCCCTCACCTCCCCCCAGCTACCTGCCACCGCCCTCCACACACACACCCCTCTTTTATCTTCCTCAGCTTCCTCTCAGGAAAACATCTTCAACATGATTTCAAAATCTACCTTCTCCACCTGTACCTCTATCCCCATCCCTAATCACCTCCTAAAAACACTTGCACCTACTTTTTCTCCTTAATAATAATAATGTTGGTATTTGTTAAGCGCTTACTATGTGCAGAGCACTGTTCTAAGCACTGGGGTAGACACAGGGGAATCAGGATGTCCCACATGGGGCTCACAGTCTTCATCCCCATTTTACAGATGGGGTAACTGAGGTACAGAGAAGTGAAGTGACTTGCCCACAGTCACACAGCTGACAAGTGGCAGAGCTGGGATTCGAACTCATGACTTCTGACTCCAAAACCCATGCTCTTTCCACTGAGCCACGCCTCTCCTCTGACTACCATCTTCAGCCACTCACTCCCTAATGACTTCTTCCCCTGTGCCCTAAATACACCCTCATCACCTCTATCCTAAAAAAAAAAAACTTCTCTGGCTCCCATCATGTCATCTGGCTTCCGCCCCATCACCCTCTCATTCCTTTAGAAAGTCTTCAAGAGTTTAATACAAACACACACACAAACACCCCGCCATTCCACTTTCTCTCCTCCAGCTCCTTCCTTAGCCCTCTACCTAATTTGGTTTCAACCCCCTTCAAATCACAGAGCCAGGGTACTCCAAGGTCTCCAATTCCCTCTTTTTTAACTTTCTTTTTTTAATGGAATTTGCTAAGCACTTCCTATGTGCCAGGCAGGTACTGTACTAGGCATTGGAGCATATACAAGTTAATCTGGTTGGACGCAGTCCCTGTCCCACATATGGGTCACCGTCTTCATCCCCATTTTACTGTTGAGGTAACTGTGACCCCAGAGAAGTAAAATGACTTGTCCAAGGTCACACATGGAGTAAAACTGTGTCTTAATCCTCCTCAACCTCTCGGCTGCCTTCGAAATTGTGGATCACTCCTTTCTCATGGAAACACTACATATTCTTCACTTTGTCAACAGAGTTCTCTTCTGGTTCCCTTCTTTCTGGCTGCTCTTTCTTTGTTTCATTCACCAGATCTTCTTCTACTTCCCTCTCTCTGTTAGTGCCCCCTAAGGTTCTGTTTGTGGTTGAGTGCTTACTATGTGTCTCCTATCTTTAAGCAGGGGTAGATAGAGGTTAATCAGGTTGGACACTGTCCATACCTCACATGGGACACAATCTAAATAGGAGGGAGAACAGGTACTGAATCCTCATTTTATAGTTGAGGAATGGAGGCCCAGAGAAGTTACGTGGTTTGCCCAAGGTCACATAGTAGACAAGAGATGACAAAAGCAGACATGAGTAGAAAAGAGATGAGTAGTCTAGAGTAGTCATTAGAACCCAGGTCCTTTAACCCCCAGGTCTGGGCCCTTTTCACTAGGCTATGCTGCTTCTGTTCTGGGTTTCGGGATCTTAATTTACACTCACCCCCTTGGGGAGCTTATCCAATGTCATGGCTTGTATTCTCCCAATGCCTAGTACAGTACACTGCACACAGTAGGCACTCAATAAGTATGACTGACTGACTGAATGAATGAATGTGACTAAAGGAACATGGGATCCTGGACCAAGAGAGGACGCCAGCAGTTCCAAGTCATATCAATCTGCCTATCACCAGGGAATACTTATTAAAGTGGATGCAGAATATTCTTAGGTATTCCACCCAGGGTGCCAGAGCCATCTGTCTCTGTAGGTGAGCGAAAATGTGTGACCATGAGTGTTTACGCATGTGTGAGTTAGGGAAGACAAGGCGAAGGCAAAGTAAGAATAGTTCTAAAACAAGAGGAGTACTGAAAATCTTCAGATCCTTCAGCTAGGGGCAACAGTGGGACTCGCAGGAGAGTTTCAAACTGGGAAACTGGCCTGCAATACCCTCCCTCTTTATGTAATAATAATAATAATAATGTTGGTATTTGTTAAGCGCATACTATGTGCAGAGCACTGTTCTAAGCCCTGGGGGAGATACAGGGTAATCAGGTTATCCCAAGTGAGGCTCACAGACTTAATCCCCATTTTACAGAAGAGGTAACTGAAGCACAGAGAAGTTAACTGACTTGCCCACAGTCACACAGCTGACAAGTGGCAGAGCCGAGATTCGAACCCATGACCTCTGACTCCCAAGCCCTTGCTCTTTCCACTGAGCCACGCTGCTTCACCATCCAAGAGACGATCACTCTCCCCACCTTCAAAGCCTTATTAAATGCACATCTCCTCCAAGAAGTCTTCCCCAATTAGGCCCTCATTTTGTCTTCTCTAGCTCCTTTCTACATCACCCTTTCCCTTGGATCAACCCCACAGTACTTATGTACATATCTATAACTGATTTATTTATATTGACGTCTGTCTCCCCTTCCAGACAGTACACTCGCTGTGGGAAGGGAATGTGTTTGCCAAGTCTGTAGACTGTATTCAGTCAAGTGTTTAGTACAGTGCTCTGCACATGGTAAGCACACAATCAATACCATTTATTAATTACGGGTAGAAGAAGCAACTAAGTATAAAAAGTCCATAAATACCTTAGGACCATCACAATTCCCAATGAATTCAATAGATGTTAGGTGATTTAGGGTACCCCTTCAGCAAGCTCCTGGGATTTCCATCAGTTTGCAGTATGAATATCGAGCTAAAGAGAAATTCAGGGCTGGGAGGGGCCAGGTTTCAGAGCTCTAACTGACCAGAAAGCCTCCATTTGGGGGCCTAGTCAATCCTGACCTGGAAAGTCTCAGATGAAGAAGGCTGGGAATCCAGCTCGAACCACCATAGGTGTAATCTCCTCCTTGGAGCTGGTCGGATGGATTCATGAACTCCGTGAGAATGATACTAATAATAATTATGGTACTTGTTAAGACCTGATTATGTGCCAAGCACTGTTCTAATCACCTGGGATAGACAGAAGTTAATCATGTTGGCCACAGTCCCTGTCCCATATAGGGCTCACAGTCTGAATAGGAGGGAGTAGGATTGAATCCAGATTTTAATAATAATAATAATGATGTTGGTATTTGTTAAGCACTTACTATGTGCAGAGCACTGTTCTAAGCACTGAGGTAGATACAGGGTAATCAGGTTGTCCCACGGGAGGCTCACAGTCTTAATCCCCATTTTCCAGATGAGGGAACTGAGGCACACAGAAGTGAAGTGACTTGCCCACAGTCACACAGCTGACAAGTGGCAGAGCCGGGATTTGAACCCATGAACTCTGAATCCCAAGCCCGTGCTCTTTCCACTGAGCCACGCTGCTTCTCAGAGAGGAAGCTGAGGCGCAGCAAAGTTAAGGAACATGCCCAAGGTTACGCACCACACAAATGGCCAGGCCAGGATTAGAACCCAGATCCTCTGAATCTAAGGCCTGTGCTCTTTCCATTAGGCCACGTTGCTTCTCATTTCTCCCTGCCCTCCTCTGTCTGAAGATTCATCGTCTCTTATAGATGTTGGGAAGTGGGACCTCACAGGCAGGTGCCTAATGCAGGCTCCCTGCAAAGCAATTCTGGAGGAGGAAAAGGGTGTATCAGACCTGTCCAGAAGACTTATGTTCAAGAGCATGGACAGGACCAGTCAGAAAAGATCATCATCTTGGAAGGACTGGAAAGCCCAAGAAAACAAGGGGAGAGAGCAGAGAAAGGGGGAGACTAAGATAGTATGGGGGTTCCCTTAATTGTTTTTAAACAAACCAACTCACTTGGTTTTAAACTACAAAAAAATTGGAGCTGAGATCCCTTGAGTAGGATTCATACAAGGCCCGACTAAGCCAGAAAAACTCCAAAACCATTGTCAAACAAAGACACCATTGAGAATCCCCCCCCCCCCCACACCTTTTCATTTGGTGGGGGAAGGGGAAGAGAAGGGTTTCTTATAAAAGGAATCCAGTGATTTAGAAAACCCAGCTCCTTGAAAAGAAAGGAATGGTATATGTGTTACATGTAAAAAGCATAAATAATGGGTTTGATTGAGCAACTTGGTATAATATCACTTAACGTTAAATACTTTGTGCTTAAATAACCTTTTCCATCTTCAAAATGCTTTATTTACAAAATTAATGAACGAATCCCCCTGCATCCTTAGGAGGTGAGCACGCTCCTTCCTTACTTTGTACAGATGGGGAAACTGAGGTTGAGCAAATTACCCCCCGTCAAGGGATTCAGTGCCAGGAGTGGGATTAGACTATGGGGAATCCTGGCTCCTATCTCTCTGTTCAGACCACACGCCCTCATTCCTCTTGTTTCCGAGCCAGATCTTTGTGGAGTAAATATCCCTTGCTCACGCTCTCTATGTGATTTATCAAACACTTCATGAGGCAGTCATTGTTACAACAAGTACCAGAGCTGGCTCAATACAAAAAACCGACACTTCTGTACAGGTTGTGGAAGTCAAACTGGAAAGTGTGAGGTCAGCAGAAACGACTACATATTGTTCCCGCTTGCCACCGAAGCTGTGTTTTCTCCAAGCAGAGAGACAGATGGGAGAGAAAGAGCAAGAGGGCCTTAGAGCTAACCTTCCCTTCGGTGTTTTCCATTTCGTAGGTTGAAAGGAACAGCTGAATAGAGGCACAATCTCCGGGAATAAATAATAGAGCTCATAGCCTCTGAACTCCATAAACCAGATTTGGAGCAGCCACTGGTTGATATATATCTTTTTGAGAATCTATAAAACTTAAGAGGACCCAATTTTTTTAAGAGCATCAGAACTGTTCCTTACATAAAACCCATCTTTCATTACAACTTATTCTCGATTCCTAGTGCAATTAAAAAGATGTTGGCAGTTAAACTTAAAGGCCATGGAGCTCTTTTGCTGCCTACTCAATTTATATACCTAAGACCCCCAAGTCATTAGGGATGATGAAGAAAACATTCATATGTGACTCTGGTCATCTTCTCCGGAAACAAACTCATCACCAGACTCCTCAAATTTTGGTCCATTTAAGAAAAACCTAAGTTTTGGGAGAGTTTGTGTTTTTTTTCTGTTCTGGTTTTAGACAGATGATAACCTTCCAGCTCCTTACTCGTAAAAAAAAAAAAAAGACAAGAGAAAAAGAACAAGATTTACAGTACTTTTCTTGAGCTCTTATTGAAATTCACTGAAGTCACAGGTGTATGAGCCTTATGGAGAGGAACAGAGATCACTGTGTATCAAGTAGACTTGTGGCTTTGAAGTAGAGGGAAAGTCATGAATCTTCTTAAGGATGTTTATTTACCCTTGTAATGCAGGAACTTCAGAGAACACAAGGCCAGCGGTTAGAAAGGTCATATAGTCTTCAGTGCCCCAGCCTCATCCTTGTTATTTGCACGATTTTAGACAGACATTTATCCTTCCCTCTTCCCCGTATTAAAAAATAGGCAAATTTACCTGAGCTGGACAGTAGCTCTTCTGGTGACTTCTGGCAGTCAGGGATAGAAGACGAAGCCACTTGGAAATGAGCCAGATCTGAAGAGGAAGTTCAGGAAGACCCTTTAGAAGTGATGGGAAAACAGATAATTCTTTGAGATATTGCTCTACTACTGAAGAATTTACTCATCCACATATGTCTCTCTCCATTCTATTTTTCTCTCATCTGTAATTTATTCTGTACCGGTCTCCCCTGCTAGACTTTAAGCTCCTTGAGAGCAGCGATGGTATCTTCTAATTCTATTGTACTTTCTCAAGTGCTTCATACAATGATCTGCATGGAGTACAATTAACTGTTCTTGGGAGATAAATGACCCCCTAGAAACTTAAAGAATCATAGTCATCCAAAATAATAACTTACCATTGGAATTCGACTCCCAGAGTGAGTATTCTAATGCATGAATGAGCAATACCCTTCCCCTTTACCAAATATTTGGTGCAGCTTTGTCCTAAATGCCATCTTCTCTGGTTTGGGGGCTGTTGTTTTTTTTTTTTAATCTTTGAATCTATTCAGTAAAGCATACAATACCCTGTGCTTAAAGAGAATTGCAAAAACCAATGCAATCTACTTGGATTTTTCTGAAGATTGGGTTCCTTATTTTTCATCATTATATAAGTGATGCATGTGTTCTAGTTTAGACTTCCTTTGTTTTTCCCAAATCCCTCCAAATTAGGGTGGCAGAGCATATTGTATACAAATAATTATAAAAAATTATTTGTATAACACACTAAAGCGCTCTCTGTATCTTTATTTGCATTATTTCTATGAAAGAATCTAAATTTCCGTCTACATTCACGTCTTTGTTCTGCATTCACTTCTTTGAAGCCTCTAAACTGCGTATAGGGCTGATCTCTTTCAGAAAGAAAATATTTCAAATATGCTTCCTAGGAAGAGGATTTCAACAGTCCTCTTTTTACTCTGACATCATCTCACCGAGTCCTGGATATATTCCACCCTAGTCTGATATTTCACAAGTTCCCATTTAGTTAGCACCATGCATTACATTTAAAACTCCTTAAATCGCACAAATTTTGATTTGGCCAAGCTCTTTAATATTAATAGTTGTCAATCCAAATGCAAAGCACATAATAAAAGATTTAATCAAAATGAATGGTTCTCATATTTCCCCACCTCCTAAATAGATTTACGAATTAACCAAAAAGATTTGGGTGCATAAAATTTGTAAAAATGCGGGTCCTTTCTAAGGGTATATAATAGAGGTTGGGGAATAGTGGAATGAATGGCATAATATTAATTACCTTTATTGGTTTGAGCATTCTTAAATACATTGTAGCGCACCTGAGCAGAACCTTTTTATGTTAGATAATCACATCTTTCAGGAACTTTGTTAATGTGAGAGTTGTTCAGGAACGAAGGGAGGGGACCAGTAGAGTAAACCCCTAAACTAGGAAAAGATAAGTGGAAAGGGGAGGTTATTTTAAAGAACCTTCTTTCCCCAGCCGGCACCAAACGGCTTTTCAGATACTTCCTTTCTGTAAGTTCCTTAGAGGCAGGAATTATGTCTTTCAACTGTGTTGCCCTGATCTCTCCCATGTGCCCAGTTCAGTGCTCTGAACATAGTAAGCACTCAATAAATACCATTAATTGAAATATTCAGGACTCTCATCTTCCTTCCACCCCCGGCCCAACCACTCCCATTTCTTTTGTTGGTGGGGGGGTGGAGGGAGGGTGGTGGTGAGGGGGTAAGTAAACTTTCTATATATAAATGCACATCTGTGGACAGTTTGAACGACACCTGGAAGCACCTTGCACAAACCCACACAATTAATGTCCTTGGTCATGATTCATTTGATAACAAGGTCACAACAGGCAGTCCAATTCCCATCTCTATGTTATGGAAAAGTGATAGCAAAAGGCCCCCAAAGTTTAACCAAACTTCAACACGCTATGTAGTTTCCTGATAGGAATGACATAAAATGAATGACTCTAAGAGTGACAGGTCCCTTGAGCATTCTGTACTCAATCTGTCTACAGCACAGTACCATCCCCCTTTCAAAAAAATACAAATCACCAAACCAAAGTTGAGAAAATGGAGCTTTTTTCCCCCACCCAGTGGATGTATTTTATGAGATTTTCCAGAATCCCTGGATCTCTGGGAAAAATTCCCAAGGTCCTGCACATTAAGAGAGTATTCAGGGTATTTCTTCTTCAAATTATGCCAGGTCTCTTTTGTGAGTTGCCCTGTGTCTCCTCCCTGAGCTATATCAAGCAGGAAGTGTAAATTAAATGGCTCCCAAGTTCCTTAAATGGTTTAATAAAATATATACTGACTGCAATATTCTGTTTATAGTGGCAAACTATTACCCCTTGGTTGGAAAAACTGACCTCCAGTTGGCAATATTACTCTCAGCTTCACAGATTCTAGTCCACTGGTGGTCATTTTCTCAACCCACCGGGCAATTCTTTTCCATAACAAGCCCAAGCCGCAATGACTATTTGCTCACTACTGCCCAAGATGCTGTTAATGTGACTCCAAACATCCTATTATATGACTAAACAAAAGAAATAACCTGATAATAACACTGGCATACAAAGAGAGAAGTGTTGCTTTCCTCAATCTGAGGCACCTGAAAATAGGGTGGGAGATTTTTATTTTTTTGTTTTCAAAAAATATGAAGAAACTTATGCTCCGATGGGATCTTATTCAACAATTTGAGAAACTGGGGTGAGAAGGATATTAAACAGGATTCTGGGTTTTTACATTCTGGAGCTAAGTGAATTTCCTTAGTTCCTAAATCAAAACAATGGGATGATCAACTTTTATAAATAGAGAAAACTTTGCTAGGTTAATAACCAATAATTGTGGATGACTCCAATTATAAATGCCATTTCCGATATCTGGTGAAACATTTTGACGGATCGGAAAAAAAGTGCTCGAAATTGACTGCCAGAAAATGACGACCTTTTGTTCTAAAATTGTGCATAGAGATTGCTGGTTAAGCTCATTAGGACTATATGGTGAATTAGATTAGGTATTTTATGATTTTAGAAAAAGGCTTTTTTGGTATGGAAAAAGCAGCAATTTCCTTTTTTGACATTTTTCATTTTTAAGGTAATAAAAATGGCACATGTGTACCACCGCATAATGGATTAATTAAGGAATATTATGTTTATCCTAACTCTTAACTGAGTTGTACATCTTCATAACTCACTCATAAAAATTAATGCATTATCTTACACTATGTAATGATAGATCTATCTTTACCAAACCTGGTCAGAATAAATTGTTCTAAATTGGATTATTCTGAGAAATAGGGACTATTGTATTCTGACACCATCTGATAAAAGTTATTTTATTTTAAAATATTATATCATTATGTATAAAATCATAATCTTCTTCCCACTGTGCCTTCCGATCGTCATGTTATTCTTGCTGTTTGAAGATCAAGCTGTGTCTGCCATACCTAAAATCAAAGGCTGCAAACAATATGTCTCCTTTCTTAAACAATGAATGTTGTTATTTGAAACACACAATTTCTCCATCAGGAAAATCGCTGGACAATATTTTTATGGCTATTTCTTTGTGTCTTGATGATACATGTGGGTATAGAAAAATATTCATGTAAGATTCATAAAGGCCCCAGATTCCTAAATCAACAGATGAAAAAATCCCTAAAAATAATAATGTACAGATGTTCCTTATTTAAATGAGCTGTTGCCATTTAATGTTGCCAATCATAAAAGTGATAGGATTTGTGAGTTCCAAGGTATTCATAATTTACAGGGCATTATAATATTTTTATCAAATGAACATCTAGCATGATTAAAATGAGTCCAATAAATGTAAAAGCTATATTAGCAATGCTAACTTAAAGGTAGTAGCCCATTATTGCAATGGACTCCTCCATTACCTAATAATGGTTAGTTCATTTTCCATTTGCTAATTACCTGGTTCCTCCTTTCGGAAGACTGTACTGCCAGTTTGTTTTTTGTATTTTCATTTTTTTCAAATCCCGCTAGCTCACTTCCCCTCATTTATCTACTCTTCTCCTCCTTCTGTCTCTCCAAGTTCCTCGAACTCCTTGGAAAAATCCTCTTCAGGACAAGTCATGGTTTGCCTCCTGGCAGATAATTATTGGCTGTGACGCCCTCCCTGCCTGTGTTTCACTGCTGCAGAAAGTTCTCCTTTTCTGCCGGCTTTAACACTGGGCTACTTCCCAAGATGTCCTGGACTGGGTGGAATTGGCCAAGGGTGGGGAAAGGTCTATAAAGAAAAGGAGTGAAATTGGGAAATGGGAAAGCAAAGTTGTCAAAAAGAGACCAAGCTCACTGACGGAGAATTATGTTGGAGTGCTATTAGTGTAAACATTTCGAGGACCGGGATTGTATACTCTTACCACACTCTAGGAAATGCTTAGTATAATGCTCTCCCTGAACGCAATCGATCGATTGATCAATTGATCGAGCGGGGAGAGATGATTAGCAGAAGCACCAACTCTCTTTATCCACATTCTCTGAATGACAAAGGCCCTGTCTACACAGAAAAAAAAGTGAAGTGAGAATTTAAGGCAATTACTTAGGATGTGAAGACAGAGGAGAGAGAGTTTGGGAGATCATATTCATCATTTAACTGCACAGCTTGCCCGGACACAGGTTTATTAATATTATTGTTTTTATTGTTATTATTAGTGTATTTGTTTAGCACTTACTATTTGCCCAGCACTGTTCTGAGTGCTGGGGTAGACGCAAGGTAATCAGATTGGATACGGTCCCTATCCCACAGGAGGCTCACAGCCTTAATCTCCATTTTACGGATGAAGTGACTGAGGCACAGAGAAGTTAAGTAACTTGCCCAAGGTCACAGAGCAGATAAGTGGCAGAGCTGGGATTAGAACCCATGTCCTCTGACTCCCTAACCTGTGCTCTTACCACTGGCCCATGCTGCCAGGTTTAGAAACCTAGCCTCATAAGTGGGGAGAATAAGCGCTCCTGGGCACAATTCCATAATTCCAGGGATGGTGCCTGGATTCCAAGGAAGGTGAGTGGCTCTTCTGGCTCTTCTGCCACAACCTCAACAGAAATGGGAAGAGAACAGGGAGGAAGCAAATGGGGTGGAGGAACCTAGATAGTTTTGGACTTTCATTTACTCCACAGATTTCTCCTTAAGGAAAAGAAGCGTAAGAAAGGACTGTCAAGGGCCTCCTTTTGAGGGACATAAGATACTGCTGGGTCTTTTTAAAGGGCGGTTATTTTAAAAGGCAGCAAGCAACTGGTTTGCCCTCACATATGTATTGCAATAAAGCTGCAGCCTGTTTGCTTAAGCCAGATTTGGGGTGGGGTGTGTTTATTTAGCTAGTGTGTGTGGCCTCCCTTGAGTGGATGATTTTGCTTTGCTTTAAACCTTGGTATTTCACCTAAGGTAAATGGTTTAGCCTTTATCTATAGAGTAATTCTCTCCTCAAATATAAAACGGGAGTATCTGCATTTCTAATCCTTCAGAGGGCCACGATCCACCTCAGCTCCACTTTGCTTCACTGTAAAGATGGAGTGGTGATATAGCGCACAGGATAAATCACATATGCATCTCTGCCAGAGTAGAAAGGTTTATCTCCTCTCCTACAAGATGCATCTTTATTCAAGAACACATTACATGTCTGAACGGTGCAATCTTTAAAGTTTAGCAATAAAGACTTCAAGGGTTAGAGAGAAAAAGGCTTGAAGGTCACATAGGTTCCAGCTGAGAGGTGCTTAAGAAGAAATAGTGTTAAACTGAATGTAAACTTTCACCCACACAACACATTTCTGAATATAATGGAGCATTATATAATTGAATCCAGAAGTGCATGGATCAGAATATGTCACCGGATGTTCAAGTCCAACCTTTTGTGGAAATTACCTAGGAGCGGCCTACATTTAATACTTTACAATTGGGAGGGACCACTGGGAATGCACTTCTGGCATTCTAAGTTGCAGGAAAAAGGAAGTTGAGGAATCTCCCTAATAGATGCTAGGTTGGTGTTTTTTTAATCAATACCCTTTACCTGTTTTTAATTAACTGAAACTGGCTACGTTTAAGCAGTCTCTCATCAGTCAATCAATGTGGTTGGCCCTGTCCCAGCTGCCAATCACAGCTATTTATAATATTATACAGGGAACATGTCTACCGACTCTTTTACGTTGCATTCTCCCAAGCATTTAGTAAAGTGCTCTGCACACAGCAAGTGCTCAATAAATACAACCAATTGATAGATTATCCTTTTAAGAATGTGGGTTCATTAGCAGAAGTACCCGAGCACAAATCAGGAGTGCACGTCTTGGGAGCCAAAAGATCTGGGTTCTAATCCTGACTCCACCCTTGCCTGCAATGTGACTTTGGTTAAGTCACTTAGCTTCTCTATGCCTCAGTGTCCCTATCTGTAAAGTGGAGATTAAATACCCGTTCTCCCTCTCCCTTAGACTGTGAACCCCATAAGGGACATAGATTGTTTCTGACCTGATTATCTTGTATCTATCCTAGGACCAAGTATGACGTTTGGCACATAGTAAGCACTAAATGTCAAAGTGATTATTATTATTCTTTCCTGAACAATCAACCTTCGTCCCACATTTTCCCAATCAAGGCGTGCAGAAAGGCAGGGTCTGCTACAAACATCTGACCATCCCGAAGAGGGAAAAATCTTGTCGTTCCTTCCGTTCATGAGAAACTAGCAGCACTAAGTGCTTAGTACAGTGCTCTGCAAGCAGTAAGCGCTCAATAAATACTATTGAATGAATGAATGAACACTATGCCAGACATGCAGTGTGGCCAAGTGGAAAGAGCACAGCCCTGGCAGTCCGAGGACATGGGTTTTAATCCAGCTTCTGCCAACAGCCTTGGTTAAGCCACTTACCTACTCTGTGCTTCACTTTGCTCACCTGGAAAATAGATATTCAATCCCTAATCCCTATATTAATAATAATAATAATAATAATGTTGGCATTTGTTAACTGCTTACTATGTGCCAAGCACTGTTCTAAGCACTGGGACAGATATAAGGTAATCAGGTTGTCTTATGTAGGGTACACAGTCTTCATTCCCATTTTACAAAAGTGGTAAATGAGGCACAGAAAAGTTAAGTGACTTGCCCAAGGTCACATGGCAGAGGCTGGATTAGAACCAGCCCAAGCCTCTGACCTCTGACTTCCAAGCCTGTGCTCCTTCCATGAAGCCACGCCGCTTCTCTAATCATAATATCTTATACTTGTAGGGCATTTATTTCCAAAGCATTCGCCTACCCGTTGCCTCATTCTTTCCAAGCAAAGTGGGTCTATTTCTCTCATTTTACAAATGGGGAATCTGAGGCCCAGAGAGGTTGAAAGACTTTCCCAGGTCGGAAATGGAGCCGAGGGGGCTATCAAAGATAGAAACCTGATTTCCTGACTCCCAGCCAATGTTCCTTCTTGCAGTAAGTGTGTTTGTCATCTGAGGTTGGACTGGTTCTTAGGACAAGGAGCTATTTTCCCCTCACAGTGGTGGGACTCAGGGGCCTTCTCTGCGTGTTCCATTTCCATCAGGTGTCATTGAGCTTCTCTCTCCCTCTCCTGGCTTGGTCCCATCTGTGTTTTGCCCTCTCTCTAAGGACCCAACAATATTTTCCTCACAGGTGGAGAAATCAACTATAACATGATGTTTCAACATGAGCTAACTGAAAGGGTCTAAACCAAGTGACCCGTGATTTCCCAAGGGAAAATTCAGGGCAAAAGAGCAATCCGAAGGCTGGCAGCACCAGCACTTGCTAGTTAAAAGCCTCAGCTTCTGAAACAAGGGAACAACGAACCCTGAAGATCATGGGACAGAAAACCCAGAATCTCTCTGCAGAGCTTTCTGACATATCTCCCTTCTCAATCAATCTTTCATTGAGTGGTATATACTGACTGCTCACTGTGTGCAGAGCACTGTACTAAGAGCAAAGGAGAGTACGATACAATAGAGATGGTAGATACGATCCCTGTCCACAAGGAGCTTACAGTCCAGAAGGGGACGCAGACATTAAAATATATTACAAATAGGGGAAAAGACACAGTGTAAGGGTACACACAAAAGATCTGCGGGTAGGGTGAATATCAAGGAGCTTAAAGGGTACAGACCCAAGTACGTAGGTGAGGTTGAAGGTGGAGGGCAAATAGGGGAAGTGAGGTAGTGAGGAAATATCATTTTAGAAGGGCTTCGAAGATGGGGTGAGTAGTGTTCTGTCAGATATAGAGGGGGAGGGAGGTCCAGGTCACAGGGACTTGGGGCAAGGGGGCAGTGGCATGACAGACAAGATCGAGGCACAGAAAATATGTTGGCATTAGAGGAGAGAAGTGTGCAGGCTGAGTTGTACTAGGACGTCAGCAAGGAAGGAGGGGGAAAGCCTTAAAGCCAATGGTAAGAAATTCCTGTTTCATGCAGAGATGGTTGGACAACCATTGGAGGAGTTGAGGAGTAGGGAGATATGGATTGTATTTATTTTTAGAAGAATTATCTGCTCAGCAGAGTGAAGTATGGACTGGAGAGAGGAGAGAAAGGAGGAAGGGAAGGGAGGACAGAGAGGAGGCTGATATAGTAGTCAAGGAAGGATATGACACGTGCCTGGATTGACATGGTAGTAGTTTGGATGGAGAGGAAGGCAGGGATTCTAGAGATGTGAAGGTAGAACTGACTGGATTTGGTGACAGATTGAATATGTCTGTTCAAAGCCCCAATCATAGAGGCAAAGAGAACATTATGTAGGCCATGAGGCTCAATTTTGTAACTGAATTACCCCTAACCATCATTAGTCTAGAAAAGCATTAGTGTCCGAGATCCAGAAAGGCCAATAAAAAGTTACCTGTAAAGTTAATCTGGAGAGACAAAATGAAATCATGAAAGTAATTAATAACCTGGTGACTTAAACTTTGAAGAGATTATCTCCTCAAATCCTTCACCTTGAGATGTTTTTGAGATATTGGCCTAGCCCAATTCCCCTAAAAAATAGGATCAGGCTAATACCGGGGGGTCAGGACACAGGAGGGAGGGTTTGAGGAAAGTAATAATAATAATTGTGGTATTTGTTAAGTGCTTACGTTATGCCAGGCACTGTACTAAGCACTGGGGTTATAACAGCAGATCAAGTTGGACCCAGTCCCTGTCCCAAATGGGGCTCCCAGTCTCAATCCCCATTTTACAGATGAGATAACTGAGGCCCAGAGAAGTGAAATGACTTGCCCAGGGTCACCCAGCAGACAAGTGACAGGACTGGGATTAGAACCCATGACCTTCTGACTCCCAAGTCTGTCCTCTACCCACAGGAATCTGTGTCTAAAACTCTGCATAAGGTTAGGTTGATTGATTCATTCATTCATTCAATCGTATTTATTGAGCACTTACTGAGTGCAAAGCACTGTACTAAGCACTTGGGAGACTACAACATAACAACAAACAGACACATTCTCTGTCCACAACGAGCTCACAGTCTAGAGAGGGAGACAGACATTAATATGCATACATAAATAAATAATAGTTGCATACATATGTGTTGTGGGGATGGGAGGGAGGATGAATGAAGGAATAAGTACAAGCGACGCAGAAGGGAGTGGGAGAAGAGGGGAGGAGGGCTTAGTCGGGGAAGGCTTCTTGGAGGAGTTGTGCCTTCAACTGGGCTTTGAAGTGGGGGAGAACAATTACCTGTCTGATATGAGGAGGGAGGGCGTTCCAAGCCAGAGTTAGGATGTGGGCGAGAGGTCAGTGGCGAGACAGATGAGAACGGGGTATAATGAGAGGATGGCCATGCATGCATTACCAGATTGGGAAATCCTGTCTTTAGGAGTATGAAACTGAAAATCGGAGATGAATAAGTTACCTCATTTATATCATTCAAGAATCTAGGGTAATCAGCATGGCGTAGAGGATAGAGCACGGGCCTGGGAGTCAGGATGTCGAGGCTTCAAATCCCAGCTCCGTCACTTGTCTGCTGTGTGACCTTGGGCAAGTCACTTCACTTTTCTGGGCCTCAGTTATCTCATCTGTAAAATGGGGATTGAGACTGGGAGCCCCACTTGGGACAGGGACTGTGTCCAACCTGATTTGCTTGTACCCACCCCAGAGCTTAGTACAGTGCCTGGCACATAGTAAGCACTTAACAAATACCATAATTATCATCATTATTATTATTATTACAGGTAGCTAAGGGAGCCAAAAGATCTTTGTTCTGGCTCCCAAACCTAACTCCATTTCCAAAGCCCTCAGCATCTAGAACTAGAGATTTCTTCTCTCCCTCTGGTTGCAGCTTTCAGATCTCCTCTTTTGACTACAGATTCCTGATCAATGCTCTGGTGGATTTGGGGTGAAACCCCACAACTTTATGGAATGGACTCCCACCCTCATTCATTCCAGATCACAAAAAAGACTTGACAGTCTCTGAGCATGGACAAGAAGAGTAAAGAATTTCAGAATTTCCTGGACAAGCTGAAGGAACAAATAATAATAATAAAGACATTTAAGCAATTAATATGTGCCAAGCACTGCATTAAGTCCTGAGGATCATACAAGATAATCAGGTGGAACATGGTTCTGTCCCATCTGAGGCTTATAGTGTAAGGAGGAGGGAGAACAGATATTGCATCCCCATTTTACAGATAAAGTAACTGAGGCACAGAGAAGGTAAGCGACTTGCCCTTGGCCATATAGTAGACAAGTAACAGAGCCAGGGTTAGTACCCAGATCCTCTGACTCCCTGGCATCTGATCTTTCCACTAGGCCATACTGCTTCTCCAAAATCATGGCTTCCTAATCCAACACAGGTCATGGGTTCTAATCCCTGTTCTGCTGTTTGCCAGCTGTGTGACTTTGGGCAAATCACTTCACTTCTCTGTGCCTCAGTTCCCTCATCTGTAAAATGGGGATTAATACTGTGAGCCCCACGTGGGACAACCTGATCACCTTCTATCCCCCAGCGCTTAGAACAGTGCTTTGCACATAGTAAGCGCTTAACAAATACCACCATTTATTTTTATTTTTTTATTAGTTTTTCCAAGCTCTCCTCCCACTCTGAATCCCTGGCCCTCCTCACTCAATCAAGCAATTATATTTATGGAGTGCTAACTGTGTGCAGGAATTTAGCGCTCAGGAGAGCACAGTCCAATGGAGTTGCTAAACACAATCTCTGCCCTCAAGGAGCAGGTAATCCTGCTCCCTTCCTAAAGCCTCCACCTACTTTTCATCCCCACCAAAGTGAAGTGGAATCAATTAAACTGTAAGCCCGTCAATGGCAAGGGATTGTCTCTATCTGTTGCCAAATTGTACATTCCAAGCGCTTAGTACAGTGCTCTGCACATAGTAAGTGCTCAATAAATACTATTGAATGAATCGATGTTTTCAGCTGGAATTACTGTGGGAAAAGAGGCAGCAAGCCAAGAGCAAAGCAACCTATTTTCTGATGGAATGCTTGGTACGGAAGAGCTTATAGCCTGGTGATTTTCTGTAGATTTCAGCATTACTCTAGCAGAACAATCCCTATCTCCTTGCTTGCTTTCCTACTTAAAGTCATTCTGGGTTTCTCTGGGCTGCTGAGAAGCCTCAAGTCTAGCAGGTTTTTCAGGAATCCTCGAGATGCAAAAAGATCTCAGCCACCAGAACTCTGCAAAGCTCAACAGCAGAGCTGCCCCTAGAGGAATCTTTCTGTCCAGAGTGGAGAGATAAGACAATTAAGGACCTGGAGATGCATCAACCCTAAAAGTCAAAGGATCCAACTGTCCTGGGATCTAAGTTGTCACCACTTGTATAGTGGAGAGAGGAATGGAGAGATCAAGAGTCAGAGCCAGGGGACGCTGAACTACAAAAGTTATTCTCTTACTGGAAACCAATGAATGTGGTTCCCTTGAAGAGAAAGCACAGATGTAGAGAACAATTATTTTACTCAGTCCAATTGTGAGGGTCTGAAAAAGCCCACAGAATTAAGAGGTAACCATTTCTGACACACAGCATTATAACTTTTTAGGAAAAACTATCCAAATCAAAACTCATTTTTGACTTCCTTGCTCGGCTCTAATGTGGAGAAAACATTCTCAGCCTACAACTCAAATTATCATTCTTTCCTTTGTGTAAGATGAATTGACCCAGAAAACTAAAAGGGTAAGAGCCCAAATTTGCTGGGCTTATTCTCTAGCCAAAAGTTCATGAAAAACACTGTTGTGTATCACATAGCAACCACTTGAAGCCCATTGTTGAAATACAGTAGTTATTGAAGAAGGAAAATTTTGCATTCTTATATATAAAAGGGAACCACAATCTTCTTTTAGCTTGCTTGGGATGCAACCAAGATCTTCCGTTCTCTAACCCTCCAACCCCGGCACACCTAGTATGCTAGTAATCTATGGAGATAATAAAAAAAGACCAAGCTGGTCCTCTTCACTGGTTTTTGAAGGTGCAATAGGGGTTCAGAACAGTGCCTGCTCTCTGTTCAAGGACCTGCTCTCTGTTCAAGGAAAAATCAAAATATTCCAGTGAGAAGTTATTCCTCCTCTAGCAAGTAAGCAGCATGTCAATAATAACCATAATAATAAAGATGCTATTTGTTAAGTGCTTAATATGTGCAAAGCATTGCTCTAATCACTGGGGTAAATGTCAAGAGTTTGGGAGGGAGGTAGAGAAAAAGAGAAGAGGACAACATTAGACTAATTGTTTGTCCTTGCATGCACCATAAACTATTAGAGAAAAATGAAAAAAACAGCAACGAAAAAGGAAGAGGCAGGAGATAAGACTAGAGAATAAGCAAAAGGAAAATTTACAAGGAAAAATCCAAGGTAACAGGTGTTCTAATGGACCAGTGAGAGAGAAAAAAGGAGAGACTGTCTATAGTATAGTGGTGCTTCTCCAGGGGTGAAAATTATAATAAATAATTGCATGCCTGATGGAATCTTTATTTTCAGACCTCTGGCTTATGGTAATGATTCAATTTTTTAATGCAAGAAGGGGTTATTGATTGCTTTAGATTCTCTCTCTAATCCTAAGGAAATGTTGTGCATGTAGACATGTAGAATGTTAGATCTATTAGGTAAGTAGATAATTCAAAACCTAAGACAGCAGCTAACTTATTCTACCTGACTGAAGGAAATGAGTTGCTACAGGACCTTTAGGATTTGAATATAAGTAGTGGCAAGGCAGAGGATTCACCCAGTACATTCCTGTGCTTGACATATCCACCCAGCAAAAAAGTCACAACCAGGAGAAAGATGAATGATGGAGTCACTACTGGTCAAGGTAATGGCACAGGTGTGTGAATCTCTGTAAATTAAAGGAATCAGCTATCTCCAAAACTCCTGGAAAGATCCGGGGGTGAGAGATATGCAGAATGAAAGCTGGGCTACTGAAAGTGAAGGGCTAATGAAAAATAATCATCATCAACAAAGCATCTGTTAAGGGCTTACCTTGTGCCAAGCACTGGGATAGATACAAGATAATGAGGTCAGAGACAGCCTCTGCCCTATTCGGGGCTCACAGTCTAAGTAAGAGGACAACAGGTTCTGAATCCCCAGTTTACAGATGAGGAAACAGGCACAGAGCAGCTAAGTGACGTGCCCAAATTCACACAGCAGACAAAGGGTAGAGCTGGGATAAGAATCCAGATCTTTGGACAACCAGGCTCATGCTCTTTCCACTAGGCCACACTGTTTCTCTAAAGAAAACTGTTGCCAAATGACTGAAAAAAATAAGTCCTCTTCTCCCCATGTGTCTCCGGTGGCAATATTCAAAAGCCTGAGTATAACCTCAAGCGGTGGTATTTGTTTTGGAAAAAGTATATGCATGTCTTTCAAAGTGTAAAATAGGAGAGAATGTAGTCTGTGCCTACATCCATTTATGGGTTTAATATCCGCATCCACAACATTTCTCTTGTAATGGTCAATGATCTTGTCATGAACGAAAGAGTTCAATGACTACAAGGGTGAGTTTAATTATATGTTGTAGTTGAATAGCAGTGGTTTCTAAAGCACAATTACACATGTAATTTATCAGCAAGATACTTGCATATATCACACACCAAGAGCCGAACATTAAATTTCAGAGGATCCTTCAAAAATAGCTCCGGGACATTGAAAAAAAGCAAAATCTTGCTGACAGTAAGAAGCTCTTCCCGTTTGGATCCATCCCATTCTTGTATTGTCCCCATGAACCAACCTGGAGTTCATGAAGCCCGTCAGAATAATCCATGACATGAAGCCACCCAGTAATCACCAATTATCTGACAAGCTTCAGTATTTCTCTTCCACATACAAATGAAGATGGAGAAAGAAGACCTAGAAAAATCTCCTACTTCCCATTCTTTCCTACAATACAAAATGAAGCTTCAGTGAAGGTTTTTATTGTCTTCTTCAATTCTACCAGTGGACAGAATCCAAATTTCGATCTGAAAATTTCCAACCCCTCTTTGGTGTCTTCTGCCTCTATTATAGTCTCCCCAAATGAGCATCACAGAGTTTTACACAAGAGGTGTTCAAAACGTACAACTAATAGATTTGGGACTGCAAGAGTTTTAACCAGAGGGATTTTCTTAAAGCGTCCAAACTAAGCTTTTGAATAATTTGCTTTCACGGAACCAGCTGAGATGTCCAAAGCCCCAAAATCTAGACCGAGTCCCCAGTCTACCTATGTGATCAGACGGGGAAGAGAAGAAACAAGAATGGAGCCAGGGTAAGAGGTTTCATCAAGAAATAGCCTGAAACGTTGACAGAGCACAGTTGGAAGGTGGCATAAAATTCAATCGACAAGAAAACCTTTTTTGTACACTGAACCCCGAAAGAAGATGCTGTTTGAGTGCTTGTCTGGAAAATGAACAAGAATTAGACTGCAATTAATTTCTCACCATGTACCCCAGGCCCTGACTAATAAAGCAGAGATAAAGCAGTGTTTACCCTGACTTAGTTTCTTAGATTTCAAATGTACTCAGAGACTCCCAGTATTCTAATCCTGCTCCAGAACACCTGTACTGTACTAATGTAAACTCTAGGCAGAGAAGCAATATGGTCTAGTGGAAAGAGCACGGGCCTTGGAGTCAGAGGACCTGGGTTCGAATCCCAGTTCTGCCACTTGTCTACTGGGTGACTTTGGCCAAGACACTTCACTTACTTCTCAGTGACCCAGTTCCCTCAGCTGCAAAATGGAGATTCAATACCTCTTCTCCTTCTTATTTAGACTGTGAGAACAGATGATCTTTTTTTCCCCCAGAGTTTAGTTTAGCGTGTGGCACAGAGTAAGGGCTTAATAAATACCATAACTATTATTATCATTATTACTGAGCTCCTCCTCTAAACTGTAAGCTCTTTGTTGTTAGGGAACACGTCTACTAAATCTATTAGACAGTACTCTCCCAGAGCTTACATTTGATATTCCTCCTATCCCAACCCCACAGCATATATGTGCAGTACCTTTAAACTATATCTTATGTTATTTATTTATATTAATTTCTGTCTCCCCATCTAGACTGTAAACTCATTATGAGCAGGGAACACATCCCTAAATTCTCATACTGTACTCTCTCAAGCACCTAGTACAGTACTCTGCACATAGTTAGCACTCAATAAATACTAATGATAGACTGACTACAAAGTAAGCACATAATAAATATGATTGATCGATTGATTGACTAATGACCGGTGCCAGGTGAACCAGTCTAGCCAAACTAATTCCAACCCTGGGATCGAAGGAAAGTGTGGGACGACACAACTTAGCTCCACGAATATCTAGGGAAAAATGATTTCAAGGTGAATGTTCTTCTATTCAGAGGAAAAAGAAAGGAAGGGGTTAAGGTATTCCATTTCTATTTTCCTTCTTATTTGGGGTGGAGGGTGGAATTCTTTAAAGCCTGATATACAGCTGACATCACCTCAGGATTCATGAATAATTAAACAAGAGTACAGATACAATATAAATTCTGGACAAAATTTTGTAACTTGTTTGAAACCTCCAAAATGCAAAGGTAAACCGGGGCTGAGGCTGTTTTCTCATTTGCTGTTATCATCGAGAATCAGTTGTAAAAACAAATGAGAATGTCTCATATTTAAATGTTAATGGTTCAAAAATGTATTCTGGTGTGGCAGAGCATAATCTGATAGCAAATACTGCAGGCAATATTTTTATGACAATGACTTTATTTCTGCTCTTCCACTACCCTTGATTTAAATATATATATACATGTATGTGAGTATGCGCATGGATCAAGATTCAACTATTTCAATATAAATTTTGTATTCAAAATTCTTCCCTTGATTTCAGTTGATTATATATTTGAGCCAGTGTTGCAGCAGTCATTTTCGCTCTGAATGAAAAACAAGGATCTTTCTGTCCAGCCACTCTGCAAAAGCCCAAATGTTCTCACAGTTTTTCAAGCTCATTGGCATAGAGCAATCATGGGTAAGACCTGTTTCTTCCCTTGATTTTTCTCGCCAACACTTCAGGAGGAATGTAGGGGTCATGTGGCCTGGTTAGCACAGTGTTGCAAAGCAGCGGGAATTAAGTGGACAAACCGTTCCACATGGATTTAAGAGTGTAATTGTTTAAGTACATTTCAACCTCAGTACAATAATATCACCCTTGGTTGACAGAGATTTAAGGCCCTATCAATCACTTGGGCGACTATGATGGGATTTAAGTAGATGAAACCAAGATACAGGACTTTCAAGGGGGCAGACTTAATAGCAGAGAACCTTTCAGCAGGGGGAGAGAGTAAAAAGCCAGAGAGACATCTATTTCAGAAAAGGCAACACCTTAGGAAGATTAGTCGATCTTAGCTCTGAGTTTTACCTGGAAGATGATTCTGGGATGTTGTTATTGGAATTCAGAATCTTTCCAGTTTGATTACCCTAAATCTGGAGTTTCCAGGTCAGGTTTGAGAAACAGAATTAGACCCATTATTTAGATTTTGAGCCCCAGGTGGGACAGGGACTGTGTCCAAACTGGTTATCTTCTATCTACTGTAGTTCTTAGACCAAGTCCAGGCATATTATAGATTGTGAGCCCATTGTTGGGTAGGGATTGTCTCTATCTGTTGTCGAACTGTACTTTCCAAAAGCTTAGTGCAGTGGTCTGCACACAGTAAGCGCTCAAAAAATACGATTGAATGAATAATATGTGTTTAACAAGTTCCATTAAAAAAAAATGGCCATGGGGAAGGGGCAAATCAAGAATAAAATTGTGGCAGTGAGACAGCTGCTCTAAGGTAGAGTGGATTAAAGATACTTATGTTGGATCCTGCCATCCCGATTGCCAATATGAGGATACACATGGGGAGGTAGAAAGAAGAAGACAAAAGGAAAAAGAAAATGATGCAGGAGGGAATAGAAAGAAAAATAACATTTTAGCCAAATGGCTTATTCTCTTGCTTTAAATCTAAACATCATCCCCTACAAGCCAAGGGACATTTCCCCAGCAAACTCCCTAAAACCCCACCATTTCAGCCCTAGGAAGAACAAAACAATCTCCCTGGCAGATCTTTTTGCATGTCAGACCTTTTACCTAACAAATCACAATAAGACAGAAGGATATAAAATTCACCCATCAAGCCCAAACACAGACCCACAATTGCCGTGGCAAGGAATTGTGAATTTCATTAAATATGTTAAAGGGGAAAAAAATCAGCTTTGAAAAATAGTAATCCTGTCTTTCAACAAAAATATTATAGGAAGCTATGAATTTGGTAGATCTGAATAGGATGTTGGTACATGTTTTACTAAGGTAATATAATGGCACACTATTATTAGATCACATTAATCATTACTGTGCCAAAGTCACTGACAGCCCCACTGAAAAGGATTGAAAGGGTTGGTAATGGATATAAATTACCCATTGTGTGATAAAAGGATTTTTACTAAGAAGGTAAGAATAAAACAGCAAATTTCTAATAGAACTGTTGTGTAAAAACCAAAATAAAAGTAATCCACGGTCGGTAATATCCCCCAAATCAGAAAGTAAGCACTTTTTGAAACAAGATAAAGTCACAATGAAAATTGTGTACCATACAATACAAAATTAATTTCTTAGTGCATAATTCTGCTATCAATTTAAATGGTTTATGTGATGACCTCTAAGGAATATGGTCAGGAGAAGGTAGATTTAGCTAATTAGAACTGAATATGAGCTTATGTAGATGTCACTGGCAGGCTTCAATAGAGGCCGCAAATAGCATCAAACCTATGAAGCTGAATTACAGAATTTATTTTAAGTTTCTGTCTCCCTACCAAAAAAAAAAACAATCAATTTCTAAGATCTCTCCCAGCATCTTATTGGGATTCCAAATGTCGAGTCCTTTCAGAAACCATTTCCTCTAAGTCTGTGTTGAGCTATTTAACCATTTAATTGTTGTTTAACATGGAGCCAGACTGTTCAGTTAACTTGAATTTAGGATAGGGTACAGTACTTTCTTTCTTTCATATGTGTTCTATCGCTTTGTGTCTATCTAGAACTAGTTTTGGTAGACCACACTGCAGTTTCATGCAATGCATATACAAAGGAGAAATTATTCTGGGGACAAAACCTAAATTAAGCCACAAATCTACAGAGCAAGCCCACATATCCATTAACAATTTTGAAGGTTCAGTAACAGATATTAAAGTAACTATATCCAGTTTCCAATAAGAAGAGTTACTACACCTCCATTCTTACTTATTCTGCCTCCCACAACCCAAAATTTGGGTATTTTGTCCACTGATCTTTGATCGACCGACCCTGTTTGCCCATGAATTTATCCTGAAATAAAAACAGACTGACATCTGAGTACACTCACCCACATATACTGATTGAATACGCCACGCCATTAGACCCCAAAAGGTGACATTTCAGTTGACAACAGAGACTCTCGAATCGATAATATTGCAATGAACCGCAAAATGGACAGTCCTTACCAGGGTATTCTTAAATCAACAGATCTGCCTCCTGGGTGAGGGAAATTCTTAAAGACGTGGGGTAGATAGTGACGATCAGGAACTGCAAAAATGAGACCTGTGAGAAATATAAAATGTCAAGAGTATGTACTTAAACAAGACATGTAAACTTAGATAATACTACCCCTGATTAATCCCAATGCTCCAATTCTGTCTTTTGACAGAGCGATTAAAACAGACGGTATTATTAGCATTACCACCTCCCAAAATCTTTGCCCAAGTTAACTGCTTAAATCAGCATACATGTCACCTGCTCTGGAGAACCTAAGTTGCTTTATTTACTCTTGGTTTTAAACAGAAAAACCCCAATTCTTGAAAAAACCCCAAACAACTAACCTGATATTTTGCAATCTTTTCTCAAGCCAGGGCCGTAAAGGAGAAGACTTAAGGCCACAGAAAAAGTGGGAGAGCAATCTTGTTCTGAGGGATTTTTCCCCAAATGGGGCTCAGATCTCCTCAAAAGTCTATAAAGCTTTTTAAGGGTTTCCAAGTGCCCTTGGTTGCCCAGAAGTCAAGGCTCTTCAGTCTCCAGACCCAAGCTAAACCATAAGAAGCAAAAGGAAACTTAAGCAAGCTCAATGCCTCAAAATGTAATCTTATCAAATTTTGTCTGTGGTCAGGAGTATCCTCAATGGAAAACCTTGCAGAAAGTAATGCGAAAGCTCAACTCTCGAGCTGAGAACAGGAGAGTGGCGACCAATTACATTTTTACTTTTTTTATTCCATTTTATAACAAAAATAAGTCCTGTGTAGATGATCTCATCTAATAAAGCACACTTAGATGAGATAAGGGCCTGAAGCAAAAGCCAAGATACTTGTCTGTAGTGATTTCAGAGCCATTTACTTCAGTGGGCAAGACAAAAGCAAAACAGCAAAAAAAATACACAAAAAAGTATCACCCTTTGGATCAAGTCTGCTAACTTCAATATGCTTCTAATGTCCAGGGCAGTTCAGAATCTTATTTGTTTGCATTAATGAAGGAATTTTTACGGCACAAACTAAAGATTCCCCCTTGCTGGGATCCATTTTCCCAAATCTGAAGTTGTAAATTCTGGTTATGCTAATAGATCTCAGGTACAGTGATCCGTGTCCACCATGTGAAGTCAAGGAACATTCAGAAATAATGCACTTTGTATCAGGATCAGCCAAAGAAGCTTATTCATCAAACTATTAGTTTGCAAAGTTTGATCTAACTATAATTTGGTTTGCTGGCCAAGACAAAGATCATTTGAATCTTTTTTGAGAATGCTGCCTCAGAGGGTACATTGGATGGCAACTACTGACAGACTCCTAGACAACAACTGTTCCATGCAGAGATAGAAAATCAATAACAAAAATTTCTACATATGATAAGTACCAGGTTTTTTCTTCAGCTGGTACCTCCCATCCCTTAGAGTAAAGCATCAAAAAGCTAAAATGTGATTTTTTTCTTCCACGAGTTAAAAGATGATCATATTATCTATAAAGAACTTGTGACCCACACCAGCGATCTAATCTAAAAAAAAGTTCATTATCTTCACTTTTACAAGACTACTTGTGTTAAAAAAAATTCTGATTTTACATACATGCTCATGACTTGCAAAATTCTCTGAATCATTCTCAAGAGGCTCCCACTAAGATGCCTCTTACATTTTGATGACAGAGAGAAGAGAGTAAGACCTCCTCTTTTAGAGTCCTGTTCTGATTTGTTTGGAGGGATAGTGACATTGATAACACTATCAAGGTCTCTCGCAATTTACTTCCCAGCTCTTGACGGAGAGTAAACTCTTCAGGTTTCAGACTTACCCAACATAGGACCTGCCGTACGTAATCTTATGAATAAATTGGGAAAATCAAGAGCTGTCGTCCACTTACCTGCTCTGGAAAAGATCAAAAAGAACTATAAAAAGCTCTCCATAAAAGCCTACCTGATGGAATATTGTTCAACAAGCCAAGTAGTGAAAAAGAGATTTTAGGAACTAAGCTAAATTCCTCCCCCCCCACACACACACAAGATTGAGCCAACTCTGTGTCTTTCCAGACTAGTCTAAATAGCACTAGGTTCCTGGTGTCTAACGCCATCACAATCACTGCAGATATAGGAAAGGTGACTTTATCAAACAATTGGTGCTCCTTAAATTAAGGGGAAAAAAGAGGTAATAAAGTGTTCTGTACTTTTCAGTAAAAAAAAAACCCAGTTATTTGGTGTGCTCATGTAACTTGCAGTTCAAGAAAATCCAGCTATTGAAATGGTCCCAAGAAACTTTCCCTCCGTAAGTGATGGAAGGATAAGATAAGAATTTAAAGATAACATTTAGTATCCTTCCAATGTTCATTATGTGCCAAGCTCTGAGGGAGAGACACAATAATCAGATTTGAACCATATCTTGCCCCACATAAGACTCTCACAGTAAGGAGAGTAAGTTTTATTTCACCCATTTTACAAATGGAGAAACTGAGGCAGCGATGTTCAGAAACTTGCCTAAGGTCACACAGCAGGCAAGCAGCTAAGCTGAGACCAGAATCCCAAAGAGCCCTCGTCCCAGGGTTTTTCCCTAAGTCGTGTTGCCTCCCAGAGCAAAATTTTTAAAAAAAATCAACTCCCCCTGCCCCACAACTGAAACCTTAGCCAAATGTCTTACAAAGTGTCCCACTGAGAGAGAGCTTTGAAATAAAATGGATATCTGGAGGGCTAAGAGAGTTTAGGCACTATCCTTTCAGGAAAACAGACGAGATAAGCAATACCCCTAGGCTCACCTATGATCTATGTTCATTATTATTACTATTATTAGGGAAGCAACATGGCCTAGTGGATAGAGCATGGGCCTGGAAGTAAGAGAAGCAGCGTGGCTCAGTGGAAAGAGCACGGGCTTTGGAGTCAGAGGTCATGAGTTCAAATCCCAGCTCTGCCACTTGTCAGCTGTGTGACCGTGGGCAAGTCACTTAACTTCTCTGTGCCTCAGTGACCTCATCTTTAAAATGAGGATTAAGACTGTGAGCCCCACATGGGACATCCTGATCCCCCTGTGTCTACCCCAGTGCTTAGAACAGTGCTCGGCACATAGTAAGCGCTTAACAAATACCAACATTATTATTATTATTATTATTAATCTTGGCTCTGCCACTTGTCTGCTGTGTGACCTTGGGTAAGTCACTGTCTCCGGTACCTCATCTGTAAAATGGTGATTAAGAGTGTGAGCCCCATGTGGGACATGGGTTGTGTCCCGCCTGATTAGCCTGTATCTTCCCCAGCGCTTACAGCAGTCCTTGACACATAGTAAATGCTTCGTAAATACCATTACTGTCACTAGGAGTATTATTATGGGGATAGTCCATGGTGATTTTTCCTACCATATGGCTCTCACTCAATAATCTGGAAGGAATGACTGATAATCCGAGATGATTTTGCAGGTGCATTTAGGATATGGAAAAAAGATCCTCCTATCTGGGAAGAATATAAGTACCAGAGTAACTAAGATTATGTAATCCAGAAATACGGGGAACTGAGATGATACTTCTCCAGCACCGTGATGAGTTTCCTTCCTGCAGTCATGCCAGAACGGGGAAATTCATAGCAGAAATTCAAAAAGGGGAAATTCATAATTCATAGTGAAATCAGACAAACTGAGGGGCCCATTCTGGTGATAGCCTTGGGTCCCTGAATTGGATTTAGAGACCAAAGTTATGTTTAACAGAGCAAACCAGAGCAGGGCGATGGCCTCAATGGAGTGGTAAATGGAGAGACTCTGATATATTTGCTGGAAGAGAAGAATATCATTCATTCAGTTGTATCTGTTGAGCGCTTACTGTGTAAAAAGCACTGACCTAGGCGCTTACGAGAGTACTAGACAACAAAAAACTGACACATTCCCCGCCCACAATGAGCATATCCTCTCTGCTCCCTTTCCTTCAATGTTCTCACACCAAAGTGAGAGAAAAGGAAGTAGAGGAAGAAACGGATCACTACTATTCCCAAATCTCCCTCTGTCTTCTGAATCAAGTTTGGATTGAATCCCTCTCCACAGACTGAATGATAATGACTGTTTATGCTTTCTCTACATTATCCTCATGAAAGGAAGAGCATCACATATGTCCCCAATGGTAGCTATTGAACAACTGTGTGCAGAGGACTGTATTAAGTGCTTCAGAGAGTACAACGCAACAGAGTTGGTAGACATGTTCCCTGTCCACTGAGAATTTAGAGACTCAGCGAGGCAATTCTCATCAATTCTCATCCCAACTGGGAAAGGAAGCCCTGCTGATGCATACTTCAAGGGCAGCTACAATTGCTGGAGATCAATCAATCAATCAGTGGTGATTATGGAGCACTAACTATGTGCAGAGCACTGTACTGAGTACTTGACAGTGAGCTATTGAGGCAGAAGGCCTGAGAAGCAGAGTACAGGTCAGGGGAACCATCTCTTGGGTCCTGGAAAGTGATCTGGGGGAGGAAGAGACACTACTTTGCTCTCAAGGAAGTTGTTCTTGACACAAAGAGACACAGTGCTCCCTTATAATCCATACCAGGAAGAGGAACTTACCAGAGCAGAGATGTTTCTGAAAATCTAGTGTTATGCCACAGCCAGAGAAACTGTTCCCACCCTTAGAGCAACTCCTGCCTACCCTTCAGCTAGGGGGCAAAAAGCTAATCCAAAGCTTGATGGCCTGAAATTTCAGGCCTATTTCAGGGACCACAGAATGACTGTGAGCTCGTTATGGACAGGGATTGTCTCTCTTTATTGCTTTGTTGTACTTTCCAAGAGCTTAGTACAGTGATATGCACACAGCAAGTGCTCAATAAATATGACTGAAAGAATATGTCCCTTTTTGAAGGTTTTCCAACAGCTCTCTCCTCTCCACCTGCCATGACCCCACACTACATCTTTTGCTCCTCCAAGCTAATCTTCTAACCGTCCCTGGCTCTTGCCCCTGCCCCCCAGGTTCCAATCCCTTGCTTACATAATAATAATGATAATAATGATAATAATAATGATGGTACTTATTAAGCACTTACTTTGTGCCAAGCACTGTTCTATGAGCTGGAGTAGATACAATTAATCAGGTTGAACGCAGTCCCTGTCCCACAAGGGGCTCATAGTGTTAATCTCCACTTTATGGATGAGGTAACTGAAGCACAGAGAAGTCAAGTGAATTGCCCAAGGTATCAAAGCAGACATGTGGGTCAGGACTAGAACCCAGGCCCTTCTGACTCTTAGGTCCATGCTCTCTCCACTAAGCCATGCTACTTTCTTGCTTGGACCATTCCCCCTTCGAATCTGTCAGACCACAATTCTCTTCAACTTCAAACTTTTCTGAAATCCTACCTCCACCAGAATCTCTCAGATTAATTCCCACTACTCCATTCCTACCAATCCCAACTGTCTCTTTCACACTTATGCATTTACACCCACCCCCGACACTTCTAAATATACCAGTATACAAATTTGTGGTATATAACAATCTACATGTTTATCATTTAATCATCTATTTCATCTACCATATCCTTCCCCTTACCGGTTTTAAACAAGAGCTACAACTAGTAGGAGCGAGAGTATTTTAGGATAGAATTGATTAATAAGCATCTCCCGCAATTTGTAAATAAATTGTGTCTGTTTTCCTCTTCCAGTAGTAAACTCCTTGCGGAAAGGGAATCTTTTTGCTTTTTTTTTATTTTATGGTATTTGTTAAGCACTTACTATGTGCCAAACACTGTTCTTTGCTTCTGTTTGGTGTATTTCCCCAAGTGTTAAGTGCAGTGTTGTTTTCAGAGTAGGTGCTCAATAAATGTCACTGATTGATGATGTCACAATAAGTGAATTTTGTCTGTTCATACAACTAGAACAGAAAAGACTAATAATGTAAGTAGGAACCTATTAGAATATCTACTTTAAAAGAAAAATAAAGGCCACCAGTGTAGTTCAGTGAGGTAGCCAGTTTACAAGCTCTTTTTCAAACTTGTTCCCCATTCCAGGGGAACTCTGCATCCCTATGCAGGGTTGTCCAAATGTCCAGTAAGCTCTAAACAGGCTGGATGACTTCAAGTAGCCATTCATTCATTCATTATTCATTCATTCATTCAATTGTATTTATTGAGTGCTTAAAGTGTGCAGAGCATTGTCCTAAGCACTTTAGAGAGTATAATATAACAGTAAGCAGACACATTCCCTGTCCACAATGAGCTTACAGTCTAGAAGGACCAATTCATTCAATAGCTTTTATTGAGCCCTTACTATGTGCAGAGCAGTGTACTAAGCGCTTGGAATGTACAATTCGGCAACAGATAGAGACAATCCCTGCCCATCAACGGGTTTACACTCTAATCCTGAGCTGTCAATTTGCTTGGAATTCTTGGTTTGGGGTATCCTACTGTTGACAAGGCACAGGACTGAATTATTTTTCCAAGAATAGTGATGAACTATTCCAAGTCCCCTGTATAAGAGAAGTAGGTATTTCACCAAGCACCTATTGAGTGAAATGGCCAGGACAGAGTGCTTAGAAAAGTTTAACAGAAGCACAAAAACACATCCTCTATCCATAAGGAGCTTACACATAATAATAAAAATAGTATTTGTTAAGTGCTTACAGTGTGTCCAGCACTGTTCAATGCGCTGGGGTAGACACAAGCTAATCAAGATGGACACAGTCTCTGTCCCACAGTGGGCTCACAATCTTAATCCCAATTTTACAGATGAGGTATCTGAGGCACAGAGAAGTTAAGCAACTCGTCCAAGGTCACACAGCAGACAAGTGGTAGATGAGAACCCAGGTGCTTCTGACTCCCAGGCCCATGCTCTATCCACTAGGAATGAAATAATTTACAAATGGTAGAATCAGATTAAATTCAGTGTTAAATCAAATGCACACACACTCACACACATACATCCTGAGGATGGATAAAAATGGATAACAGAAGTGGAAGAAGTGGCCACTGGGGTGTTGGTAATTTGTTGAGGAAGGTTTATTGGAGGAGGTGGGATTTTAGTAGGGTTTTGAAAATGGAAAGGGCTGAGCTCTGATGGATCTTTAGGGAAAGGAGTTCCAGGCAGGGGCTAAGGCTGGTGACGAAAATCACTACCTGTAATACGGCGGCTGAGGTGGAGATGGAGTGTGTGGTCAGGAAACAGATCATCTTCTGTACGTTTTTCTCATTGGCATCAGACAGTAATTCTGCCCCATCCGCTTCATTTGGAGATGTTAAATGAGGCAGATACCTACCCTCATTATCAAAGGGTCTTATGGCGGCCTAACTGTGAGCATGGCAACACTGGCCGATCAGATCACTGAGGTCTAGATGGCAAATCAGAATCTGCCTGTCACAGGTGGAAGTGAAGTTAAGAGCGGTGATGATATGCTTGTCAAGGACACTGAAATATCATTAATGCTGGTGACTCTTTAGAAGAGACGAATTAAATGTATCAGATTATGAGAACTATCAGAGAGTTCGAAGCAACAAAACCGCGTTGGCTAGCTCGTGGATCTGACCCAGGAATGGCATTGTGAACAAAAGTTCTCAACATTCATTGGGCCGTTAGATAAATTTTCATTGAGCTTGCAATACAGCCTTGGGAGGAGCGAAGCATAGGAACCTGTCTTAGTATCAAGGAAATAAGCAAGACAGTAAAAAGGAAGAGCAGGCAACATAAATAATCTATTCTGCCATGACGCCACATGCCAAACTCATCAACCTTTTCCAAAAGACACCTCCTCTAGCAACCCGTCTCAGACAACTGATCCCCTGTCTTGAGAGAAGCAGCGTGGTTTAGTGGAAAGAGTACTGCCTTGGGAGCCAGAGTTCATGGGTTCTAATCCCGGCCCCACCACTTGTCTGCTGTGTGACCTTGGGCAAGCCACTTAACTTCTCTGGGCCTCAGATTCCTCATCTGTGAAATGGGGATTAAGATTGTGAGCCCCAAATGGGACAACCTGATTACCTTGAATCTACCCCAGTGCTTAGAACAGTGCTTGGCACACAGTAAGTGCTTCACAAATACCGTAATTATCATTATTATTATTAAACTCTCTCATTTACAGGCAAGAAAGGGAGGGGCTGAGACAAGTAGCCCAAGGCAGGTTCATGCATTGCCATGGATGCCAGAGAAGCCCTTGTGAGCCAACGTTAATCGATCGGTGGTATTTATTGAGCTCTTATTGTGGACAGAGGATTTACTAAGTGCTCGGGAAAATACGATACAACAGAGTGTGTAGGCATGTTTGTAGTTTGTAGGCAAGTTCCCTGCCCACAATGAGTTTACAGCCTAGACAGACAAGCTCAGAGTTTAAAGGGATGAGCTTACAGTCCTTAATAGCTGAGTATTGGATCAGTATGCGCTCAATCTTATGAGTCTTGTTTTGGAGGAGCTACACATCTGGGCCACAAAAAAAGAGATGTAGCAACTTAATCTCCCTCAATCTGTCCAGATGTGGAAACAACCAAATTAATAAACCACTTTAATTCTATCTCCCAGGCTAAAGTTCCCAATGTTCCCCTGATGTCACCCCAAGTTTCCTCTTGGGGGGATGGGTGCTTCCTGAATCACTTCAGATCCCTAAGTGGTTTGAAAATTCTGACTCCAAATCCCTTTACCGATATTATTTCAATTTTCCTTTCCTAAGAGTTTTGACAAGAATCTCTCAACATCAATTCATGGAAAAAATCCCTCCAAAAATTCCAAATGGTACAGGATTCCTGGTTTTGGAATATTCACCCCAAGAGGGAATGCAGCAGGATCATGGTATCCAAGAAGCTAATGGCCTGGGATGTAGCTATCCCATAGTAATGTTCAACCTGAATCAAATCCCATTGACAATAACAATACTCCTACTAATAATAGTATTTGAATAGTGTTTGTTAAGTGCTTATTATGTGCCAAGCACTGTATTAAACACTGAGCTAGATATAAGATAATCAAGGAAGACACAGTTCTTGTCCCATGGGGGGTTCACAATCTAAGTCGGGCAGAGGACAGCTCTCTAATCCCCAATTTACAGAAGAAGAAACAAAGACACAATGAAGTAAAATGACTTGCCTAGGGTCACACAGCAGGTGAGTGGCAAAGCAGGGATTAGAACCCAAGTCCCTTTACTCCCAGCCCTCGGTTCATGTTTCTAAAACCCCATACCCTTTGGGGAAAAGAATGAGATTCAGAAATGGCACGGTCTTTGGCCTTCTTGGAGACCCGAGAGCTTAGAAAAACAAGATGATCTCTACTGGAGTAAGCTTTCGGATCATCTGCCAGGGCACTGGCTTTTCTGCTCATACTACGTACACACTTCATGTACTCCTAGAAAAGATTTTCATCTTTGTATCTTTGAGCTCAAGTACACACCTGAGCAGCCCTTCGTTAGTAGTGTGGGAACCAAGGGAAGAAATGATTAAAACATCCAGCTACCTATTGCCTGAATCCCGACCTGTCATAAAGTTGTGAATTTCCAACAACTCTCCCCAGTGTCAGATCCAAAGATGGGGCTCATCTTTTCAGAACAGAAATATACGTCCAGCTTCCATCCCCTTGAGCTTGACTGAAGTCTGACATTTGCACTGGGGGCTTGGGAAAAGGAATGCATTCATTTCAGTGCCGTTCACTCTCCTAGACTAGCACAGTTCACACTGGCTCCACTCCGCCTGTGGAGACGGAGGAGAGAATAGAATCCAATGCTGGTCCGTCAAATCCGCCAGTCGCGATACAGACTGCCGGCACTCTCCATCCAGTGCTTTAAAAGGCGAAGCAGATTTGACAAACTGGGTTAGTTTCATGGCCAGACCTCTTTTTTTTTTCAAATTAAAGGGATTTTCTTTTAAAAGGCAACTTGGATGGAAGAGCTACTTGATACCTGTTCGATCTAAATGCTTCAGGATTCCCAAGAGCAGACGCTCATGGCAATCTGATACACTGGGCTATCAGACCACACTGAAAATGTAGAAAAGAAGAAAGAGAGGCTTCCACCCCATACAGTCCCTTCCCAGATGCATATATTTTTACATGCTATAGAATGAAAAAGCCAAGGAGCTCTCAACCAATCAAATTACGTTACTGTCTCTTTAATAAACAAATCCATGTGCACATTAACAGTGTTGAAAATTCAATTTAAACTCTTTGTCTGTGGCTGCTTACTCTAAAGATGGTCTTTCTTAAACAACAGAGCACCAAGGAGTCGTTAGGGCTCTCTCTTCATTACTTCAAAAAACCAATCATTAGACACCAGAGTATATACGTAATTAGAAAATCACTTCCTTTGCAATCCAAGCTAAGTAGTTTACATACTGTAATTACAGGGACAAAATCAATTTTTAATCATTTCACTGATTGGGCTCATCAGCTCTGTGGGAACATTGTAACCTGCTTGTTGTGCAAAAGCAACATCTGGGCTAAAACAATTACCCTTTGTTTGCTACAATATTCCTTAAATCTTTTTGCTTGCATAAAAAAATGAAAACATGAGGACAAGATATTTGTATGTCTTTTTGTCCTTGATCAACATATATCCTAAAGTGCTAGTTGCAATGAGAGTTTAATGTTCTCCAGAATTTACAGTTTAACAGTACACTTCCAAGGAATGTATTTTTTCAGTGAGATAAAAGTATCTGATTGTTTTAAAGATCCATTCAGCTGGCTAATTGTTCCATAGCTAACACATGGTATTCAAACAACCCACACATTACAAAAGCTCATCTGGATAATAATGGGCGCTATTATTGCAATGGTTACACTTTTCTAATACAAATGAATGGATTTTATCAAATTTAAAAAAAAAACTAAAAGCTGAGTATGTGTGAAAAATAGATGGTATGAATTGGCAAGCGGAGGCTAAGCATTTTGTTCTCTTAATAGGAAATGACCTCATTTACACTGGAGTAATAATTAGTACTGCTTCACTGACAGTTAAGAAAAAAAGTTTCCCAGTATAATAAGGCCAGCATCTCTTTTGTTAAGAGGATCTACATTGATTATTAACCCTTGCCAAGAACCTCCAGAGTTTAACCTCCACATTCCACGGCCCTCATGTTTTCGGGCCACAGAGGAAGAAGCTGCTTAAGCAATCACTGAATCTTACCCGATTTCATAAGCTTCACATCCAAGTTGCTTAGTGCCCAAATGCAGCCTTTAAGAGGGACATTTAAGAGTCTAAGATGACTTTCATCCTCCTACTTCCAACCAAAGAGACAGTTCTCCAGGCATTTTTGTTTCCCTCTGGTGGTCTCATCGGTGCCCTTTTAAGTTTGTGAGCTTTTTATTGTTGCTTTCAAGTTCCCCAAGCCTCCAGTTTTCCTTGGGTCAAGCAGGCTGATGTGGGTTTTCACTACTTTCCCTTTGGGGAGGGCAGAGAAAGTGAATAGGGAAGGTAAGACTCCTGGTTGGCCAAGGATTTTGGGATTGACCAGGCCTGGAGCCTGAAGAGCTCGCTCGAGAGTTCTCGAACAATAGCAGACCCACGGCCGAAACAAGACACCACACACACACACACACGCCCCGCCCCCACCGTACCCCTTGCCTCCACCCCTACCCAGGATTATTCTCTTCCCAAGTCTTTCATATGCTACTTTGAGGGAAAATTGAATGTGAATATTCCTTAAATGAATTTGGTCCCCAAGACCATAAGGAAACCCAATCTTTGGGTCATCTTGTCAGCCCAACTGAATATCAAATGAGGAACAAAGTGCCCTGCTCACAGACCTAACTTCCACCATTATTCTCATCATTGGTAGTACTTGATTTTAGCCAAGGAGGTAGAGGGGAGAATACTGATGAAGGAATCCCTGCCCTTGAGGAACTTTCCTTCCATTGTTTGTATTGAGCACTTATTGCACACAGAGCACGTGGGAGAGTACAATTAATAACAAACAGCCACATCTCCTGCCCTCGATGAGCTTACAATCACACAGTTTGTCATTCATTAAAATCGTCTAAGAACAATAAAAAAAATTGGAAAAATACTAAGCATGAACATGGCTTTCAGCTCCATGGTAGCTTCACCTGCAGACCACAGAGTCTGGTTACTATTTCTTTGTTTTTTTAATAATGGTCTTTGGGGATGAAGTTTTAATGCAAGTCCTTGTTGAGGCTTCTTCTTAAATTAAACAGCATTGGGCAGATTATTCATCAAGCCCCAGACAAAGTTGTCCAGTTGGGATGAAACAGGAAATCTCCAATTCCAAACTCTAAATGCCCAAATGAGCCCTTCTAATTCCCAGTCAGACTGGCAATGGATCAAAACGCCTGCACTGTAGACAAAATCCCAATTTGCCTGACCACAGCCAGAGATCTCAGAATGTGTTGGCAATGTTGACTTCTGTTGTACTCGCTCAAGTATTTAGTACAGTGCTCTGCACACAGTAAGTGCTCAGTAAATAGCACTGATCGATTGGCTTCAACTCAGCACTATAAGCCAGCCACCAAAGCAGGCAGGGCACCTGCTGAAATGGACAACTCTCTGCTGTAGAAGACTCATTTCAGAAGGAAAGGTGACTCTGTTTACCGAGCGAGGTTTAATCCTTCTGAATAAATCCATTTTTAAAAGAATTCTCCAGCTCTCCCTACTTACACAACAGGGGCACTCTCACTCTTAACTTCTCTTTGCCTCAGTGACCTCATCTGTAAAATGGGGATTAAGACTATGAGCCCCAAGTGGGACAACCTGATTGCCTTGTATCTACCCTAGCTCTTAGAACAGTGCTTGACACATAATAAGCACTTAAATACCATAATGATTATTATTATTATTCATGACTCCTTCCCTGGCAGGGTTTCAAGCCCTGTCAGACAGTCCTAGTGCCCCAGGGTTCGTCTGGATTTGCTTTTTCTGAAAAGAGTTTCATACTGGTTATTGGGAAGCCGGAATTCACTGCCTCCCAACCAGCCGTGGATGTTCTACAAAATCACTCCATCGACTAATGGTATTTACTGAGCACTTTCGGTGTGCAGAGCACTGTACTAAGAAGTTGGGAGAGTACAATATAACAGACTTGATAGACGCGCCCACAGGGAGTTTACAGCCAGAGCGAGGGGGTGGCAATTGACAAGATAGAGCTTCTGGATTTCCATATCAGCCATCACAACCAAAAGCCAGTAAATATACAGTCATAATAGGTCTTAGACGTAGTAATGGAGTGAGCACACAGTAGGTGCAATACACTATCCTAAACACTTAGGAAACTAAAACAGAAGCCTGACACTTGTTCCCAGCCTGAAAGGAGCTTGAATTCTAGTGGAGGAGACAGAGGGGAAAATATTTACAAACAGAGTATGCAGAATAATCAGATATACATATACATATGTACATATATGCGTGTGTGTGTGTGTGTGTGTGTGTGTGTGTGTACACCTTGTTGAGCTTTTTTCCCCCTTTAATCTAAAAGCTCCTTGTGGGAGAAGATTGTGTCTACCTAATCTGTTGTACCAGCTGTGTGACTCTGGGCAAGTCACTCAACTTCTCTGTGCCTCAGTTACCTCATCTGTAAAATGGGGATTAACTGTGAGCCTCACAGGGAACAACCTGATCACCCTGTATCTCCCCCAACGCTTACAACAGTGCTCTGCACATAGTAAGCGCTTAACAAATACCAACATTATTATTATTATTACCATACTCACCCAAGTGCTCTTTATACAGTAGGTGCACAATAAATACCACTGGTTAAATTTTTCATACAATTTTCTTTAGGAAGTGGTACATCTAGTATCTCTAGTCATGCACATTCTAACCTTATTCCTGTGGACCTGACTCTTGGACAAGAAGCAAAGAGGTGACTTGTTCTCCAATGGATTTCTTTCCTGGAGCAAAGATTCATTCCACTTTATCAATTGAAATAATAATAATACTAATTATGATATTTGTTAAGCGCTTAACTATGTGCCAGGCACTGTACTAAGTGCCGGGGTGGATACAAGCAGATCGGGTTGGACACAGTCGCTGTCCCACGTGGGGCTCACAGTCCCAATCCCCATTTTACAGATGAGGTAACTGAGGCTCAGAGAGTTGAAGTGACTTACCCAAGGTCACACAGCAGACAAGTGGCGGAACTGGGATTAGAACCCATGACCTTCTGTCTCCCAGGCTCAGTGGAAAGAGCCCGGGCTTGGGAGTCAGAGGTCATGGGTTCGAATCCCAGCTCTGTCACTTGTCAGCTGTGTGACTGTGGGCAAGTCACTTGTCTTCTCTCTGTAATGAAAGAGCAAAATGTTCCGTAAACAGTGATATTATCGGATGAGCATTTGTGGGTGGGAAGGAGAGAGGGAGAGACCGCCATAAAGAAGCTAACAATGCGCTATGTAATTCCCCCTTGGAAATCTTTGAAAATCTTGTAGGCAACAACCTCCACCAGGTCAGGAGAAGATAACAACAATCTTGTTGATTATCCTACCTGTAAAGTATTGATCTTGTTAAAAAGTTTTCTGAATGGATAATTTTTTTTTGTCCTTAGCTGTAAAGTAGCTTTAATCTACTACAGATAGTAGGCTGAACCTCTCAAAATGTCAGCTCCATTCAATCTATCAGTGGTATTTATTGAGTGTTTTCTGTGTGCACAGCATGGTACTAAGTGTTTGGGAGGGTACAATCCAACAGTTTTGGGAGACGTGTTCACCAGCCAAATAAAAAACAAATGTGTTCGTACCATTCAAAGTTTCTTTTAAGACCTCTTTGCTAAGAGGAGAAAAGTCAGAAAAACAAAAATGTGTGAGATGCCATATTCTCCATCCTCATCACCAAGAAAATAAGACAGCGGATGAAATCGCCGGTTTTGGTGATGCTAAATTCACAGGTCACAGGAGACCGTGTCCACCTCCAGCCTCTAGACAACATAGCCTTTGGAACCCGAGGGAAATTCTCACAACCAGTTGCCTGGAGAAACGTACTCACAGGACCTCTCTCTCCAACTGTCTGGACCAATTCACCAAAAATGTCAAAGGTCTCCTCCCTTCCTTTGCCTAATTCTTCTCTACTGGCAGAAATGGTACGAGCGGAGAATATACGCTCCGCCGCCCATAGGCAAAAGGGGAGAGCAGATGTCTCAGAAATAACACATTTCTAAAAAATTCAATGTCACTAAAACCAGGATGGGGAATGTTTTATAGATTAACAAACACTGTAATGAATTTGCACAACCTTAACCGACTGTATACATAGTATAATGAAATGCCCTACATCCTTTCAAAGGAAAATTAAGTATTCTAGCACATAGCTTTAGAAGAGCATTGTTCTTAAAAACCTGCATTTTTTTCCAGCTACCATGTAATTTGTGAGATGCATTTTTAAATGATCTGCAACTGCAGCAGGCTTCATCAGTCAGATGATACAGATAGATAATTCACCAAACTGTCACATGATCTTCCATCAGTCTAAAAGATGTGAATATATTGCCACAAGCTTTGGGAATAATGGGTGCACCTGTTTACAGTGTCACCTCTGTTTGCTAATTGTCTCCTTGAGCTACATTTTACTTCTAATGCATTTATTTTTGACAGGCAGTGTCTATTTAGAAATCACATTACTTCAAGTGCAATTGTTCTTTTGTCTATCAAGTAAATGAAGTGTTGTTATACAGATTTCAGCTTCTGATTAGTAAAGTATCAGTGCACCACAAAGGTCAATCAGTTATTTACCTGAGGTAATAGAAGTATGACAGACATCTTGAATAGCCTCCAATCCATGCTAAGGGCCATAACGTTATAATTACTCATCCCTATATATCTTAACTATGTATACTTTGGATGTGTGCACAGAAGCACATATGTCACATGGAGCTCTATTCGAAAGTGCCCTGCATTGTGTTTTTTAAGCGGCAGTACTTGGAAAATGCTAGCATTTGTGGGGGAAAATGGAAGATTTATGTATAACCATTTATTGACCTGGACATTCCACTCTTTAGATTTCATTTTGTAAGCCAAACCAAATCAAGTTGAAGGTTATTCTATCTGAAGTAAAACTGATGCATTGCCTTTTGAAAATATGAGCAGTTTTGGACTCCAGGAACCTAACGCCTAAACCGTAGGACTGGCATCTCCTTTAGGAGTCTCAAAAAAAAAGCCTGTTTCAAAGGCGAAATACTAATTTCTATTTTGCATGTGAATATAAATGGAACAAATCTAAATTCCAAAGCGATAATGCCTGCAACCTAGGTAGATAAGAATATGTGTTTTAATAGATAGGAGGGAGACTACATGCTCGGACATGCACGTAACACACAAGCAGTCAGATATTATCTTTAGATGATCATAGCCTCTTTCCAGTCATGGACTTAGGAGACGGGCAAATATTTGAAGGAAGGATTTGAGCTGCTCACTTTCACTTGCATGTTACTCAGGTAAAGATTCCTAAAACCTAAGCCTAGAAAAATGGATCCTTTAAGCACTCTTTAAATACTAACTGACTGACTTCAGACCTCTATAAGAAAAAGGCCTATCACTGTGCAACTAATTCTGAAGTGAGATGGCATATCACCACTTGTTAACCTCCTCTAGCACTCCCATAATGCTTTTTTCTAACGTCCCTGCCAAAATATGGTATGGATTTTCTTACTTCGCTGCAGCATTCGAGGACTGGCCATAGATGTTTCCTTGTATCAGAACGACAGTACCCACTGTTCCCCAGTATTAACAGAAGAAAGCTTCTGAAATACCAGTTGGAAGACTAAGAACCAAGTTAATCTCCTTTGCCATCTCTGTAGAGATGATAGTCTTCATTAAGGCCATGGCTGGTGCTTATAAGGGAATTCCAAACACCACCGCTATTTCACTAGTTTGCCAAAAGAAACAGATACAAAAAGCCACGCTTGCCTTAAGTCACATTCTAAATTAGCTCCCAGGAGCTTTCTCCTACCTTGTTCACAAAAGCACTGTGTATGTTTCTTCAGTGTTTAGCATATGCTATGTAACCTGAGCAGGACTTGTATTGTTCCAGTAGTTGTTTTTCTAAAGTATTTTCCCATCAGGACCATAATTACATGCAAAATACCTGACTTGGAACCATTCATAAAGATGGTTTAAACATTCATTAGTACTTTTTAGCTCTCTTAAAGCCAAAACGTAGAAGGAACTCAGGAGACGTTCAGAGCCTCTCCAAGCAACCACAAACTTCAACATGACCATCTCTTCCTTAGCTAATGAAGCACTGTGGATACATGAAGACCAAGACAGCCCCTATCTATTGTAAAGGCAAAGGATGTCCACCAAATTCTGCAAACTAGTTCAACTTTGAGTACGCAAATCATGAAAAGGACTTGGCTTTTCAAAAAACCGGCTTGTTTTCACAGGTCAAGAGTATGAATAAGACAGTTCAATTCAAAACTCTGAAAGTGCATTTGGATGTGAAGGAAATAGCTATAGACTGTCCATTGGTTCAAAGACCAAACAACTCTCAGGAGATATCTTAGTTGTCCATCACACATTTGGCATTTTAAGCAATAAGCATTTATTGGGAAAGCCTATGAATCTGCCAGTTTTTCTCTTTTACCTCTGCTCCCTCATCAATAGCTTTATTGAACACAACAATAATAATAACAATAGCAATAATGATAATAATTTTGTTATTGGTTAAGTGCTTACTATGAGCCAGGGACTTTTCTAAGCACTGCGGTAGATACAAGGTAATTGGGTTGGACACAGTCCCTGTCCTTCACTGGGTTCACACTCTTCATCCGCGTTTTATAGGTGAGGTAACTGAGGCACAGAGAAGTGAAGTGACTTGCCCAAGGTCACACAGCAGACAAGTGGCAGAGCCAGAATTAGAACCCAGGACCTTATGACTATCATTAGGCCACACTCCTTCCCCATGCTGCCTCTACGTGCACGGTAGCTTCCTGGGTGCTTAGAAAACATGTAACGGAGTTAAAGAAGGCGTCCCTGCCCTCAGTGAGGAATCACTCCAAACTAGAAGACAATTGGACAAAAATTGCCAAATACATATAAGAGAATAGATCTAAATGCTAAAATAAAACAAGCAATTTGGTAAATAAATAACAATTAAATAGCTTTATCCATGAGTGCTCCTGCAGAAACTCAGTCAAAATTTGGAACTCTATTGACTTTAAAATAATATTAAAATGCAAATTAACTTCTGAAATACCAAGAGGTAACACCACATTATAGGAGTGATATATACTGGGAGACACAACTGCAAAAGCTTTGTCGTGCTGTTATTGTAATGTTGGGAAATAATGGGTGTCAAGAATTGCTAACTATGAAATTTCCTCTTGTCACCACTAAAGCTCCTCCTGATTAAAGAAATTAAGTGCCTACCAATTATGGAATATGGAATCTCAACCCTAATATGTCATTTCTTCTCAAGTCTAAAGGAGTTCATGAAAATAAGATGTCTTGAACTATATATTTTAGGTCTTTAGGCACCTTATAAAACATGACTATCTTTTCTATCAGAAAGGTGTTCTAAGTATCTAGTAAGAAGATGACTGATGCTCTAAACTATAACAGAGATATTCAGTCGAGAAGCAATGTTGCCTAGTAGAAAGAGATCAGGACTAAAATCCACCCAGTCCTTTCCATCTAAACTGGAGACACTTACGTCCAAGCACTTGTCCTATCCTGTCCTATCCTGCAACAGCCCCCTTGCTGACCTCCCTGCCTCGTGTCCCTCCCCACTTCAGTCCATACTTCACTCTGCTGCCCGGATCATTCTTCTACAAAATCATTCAGCCCATGTTTCCCCATCCTTCAGGAACCATCCACCTCTCCGTCAAATCAAAACTCCTTAGCATAAGCTTTAAAGCATTCAGTCACCTTGCCCCCTCCTACCTTACCTCTCTGACTTCTTACTATAACCCAGCCCACGCACTTTGCTCTTCTAATGCCGAATGATTCATTCTACCTCAGTCCTGTCTATCTCACCGCATACTCCTCATCTACACCCTGCTCCTGGCCTGGAACTCCTTCCTGCTTCATAGTTGACAATCACTCTCCCCACCCGCAAAGCCTTATTAAAATCACATCTCCTCCTAGAGGCCTTCCCTGATTAAGCCCTCATTTTCTCTTCTCTAATTTTCTCTGTGTCACCCTTACCCTTAGATTTGCATCATTTATCAACCCCTCCCTCAGAACTATACCATAAATATCATCCCATACAAATATCACCCAATATAAATATCATCCCACACAAATACCATAATTATTATTATTATTATGTACATATCTGTAATCTATCTATTTCTCTTAATGCCCATCTCCCCCTCTATATACTAAGTTCACTGTGGGCCGAGATTGTGTCTATCAATTGCTAAACTCTACTCTCCCAAGTGCTTAGTACCGAGCTCTTCAGACAGTCAGTGTTAAATTAATATGATTATCAATTGACCGAGTGGTTGCTAGGACTCGGAGTCAGGGGACCTGAATTCTAGTCCCAGCTCTGTCACTTGCCTGCTGGGTGACCTTGGGCAAATCACTTAACTTCTCTGGGCCTCAGTTTCCTCATCGGTAAAATGGAGATTAAACATTCGTCTCCCTCTTAGACAGGGAGCCCCATGTGGGACAGGGACTGTGTCATACCTGATTATCATGTATCCACCCATGCATTTCATTCAGTGCTGGGCACACAGACAGCACTTAACGAGTACCCCGATAATAATCATTCTTATTAGAGATCTCAAAGCACCAGCAAGTACCTAGAAAACATTTCTGGGAATAGACCAAACTGATGACTCCAAATCAATTCTAGAACCATTGGTACAACTAAATATGGTTAATGTAAGTAGAGAATTTCTAATGTCAACATCGGGAAATAATGACAACTTCCTGTTTCTCCCTAAGGCGGAGGAGAGTGTGCGGGAGATAGGAGGTACAGATGTTTGCGTGTTCGGTACTCCACCATGATTTGGCAAAGGAGGAAGGAAAGGGAAGGTGGTCTAAGAAAAAATAGGGTTTAGAGGAAACCCAAGATCAGGCTAAAAGGCAGCTGCGTACGACTCATTCTCCCTAGGCTACAGGAAAACAAATGGGGACATCACTGCCAAAAGCCTAAAATCATGACAGCCCACCAGACTACATTTTTATTGTTACCTTTGCTTCTATATTTCCTTTATTCTGCAAGAGCTGGAATGAGCCCATTTTTTTTCAAACATTCCTAATGTAGTGATAAAATGAGGAAGAATGAAAGATTATTATAAAACAGGTCTTTTATGGCTAGAGTCTTTGGAACATTCACACTGTTACATATATTTTCTCTAAGTAATCAGGAATGTATTGGTATTTTGAAATTATGTATCTCTAATAACACAAAAGTACTTAAGAACAGAAATAGACAGTAATGGAAAATGCAGTCAACTGTTGACAACATATAGAATTTCAGAAAATAATTTACAGAGAACAGCACAGCAGATGAGTCAAAATTTTCACAAAAATATTTCTTGCCTCCGATAGTCCAATGTAATTCATTTTCTATCTCTGTTCATTAATCATTGTTAAAATTAGTGATCCATTTCTTCCACTCTGCCATCTGCACTCAGCTTCGTAACAAACATGACACCTTCCTGCATAATAAAACCTGACAACTACTAGGATGCATTTCCAAATAGCTTTCTGCATATTTGCACCTCTATAACTGATTCCGTTGTCAGACAAAAGTGGATTATTTAACCAGAGTTCTTTCTTTATCAATTCAGAACACAGATGTGTGTGCATTTGTACGTGTGTGCTTCATATGACCAAAGAAAGTCAATTCATTTTAATTAAAATGAATTCCCCTATGGAAGATTTTAAAAATCTGAACTGTTCTTGTGGCTAATCCTAGATATATATGTATAGGTATATATATGTAGGCCAGGGCTTTATTCTTGATATTCAACATTTACTAAAGTCATTCTTGGCTTCAGCTGGGGAAGTTTTTTAATAAAAATGATCCAGACACTTCAACCTCCCTGAGAAATTTTCCTTTTAATGTCCTGCTCTGTTGTGTTTTTCAGTCTTTGATCATTGACAATTTCAAAGTAAATATTTTTAAGGAAAGTAAAACACTCTAGCAGCAAGGAAATAAAATGAGGGCACAGAGAAAATTAATAAGATGACCCATCTCTTTCCCATTTAAATGGTCTAGAACAAATCTACCAAGCTTCTGTGGAGTTTAGCGTCTTTGAAAAACTTGCATCAATCCCTGTCTCTATTTCTCTCTTCCTGGGGGATAGAGAGGCAAGTTAGGAATTTCACAGCAGAAGAATCCTGGAAGAGGTTTCGCTCCACACCTCTTTTCAGAAACAACCTCACGGATCTGCTAGAAACGAACCTCCCTGAGGTTAGGTATTGTGTCTCCTCACTCACTCATCAAATGCTATGGGTTCATTCATTCAATAGTATTTATTGAGCGCTTACTATGTGCAGAGCACTGTACTAAGTGCTTGGAATGTACAAATCTGTAACAGACAGAGACAGTCTCTGCCTTTTGACGGGCTTACAGTCTAATTGGGGGAATGGGTTGATGGATCAGAACTGAGTGAAGGTGAAAACACTGACCTTAGCTTCAGCCAATCCCTTATCCACATCAGAGAAGGTGTCAGAAAGACCGGGCTGAAGAACGGAAAGCTCTAGGACTTCATTATGAAGGGTCCTAAGATGTGGATTTTTGTGAAATGGAAGACCCGTGCCTCACATGAGAAGAACATTGTTGAAAAGGCCATTGCTGGGGTTCAGAACACGGGATCCACTGTAGACTGTTAGCTCATCTCTAGACTGTAAGTTCACTGTGGGCAGGGGATGTGTCTGTTATATTGTACTCTCCCAAGTGCTTAGTACAGTGCTCTGCACTCAGTAAGCACTCAATAAATACAACTGAATGAATGAATAAATGAATGAATCAACTGGAATCGCACAGTTAATTGGGCTTTGGGGAGAGGCTTTGGGGAGAAGGATTAAGTCTGAACCAGTTGCAAGTGATGATAGCAACTTCTTCCTGTTCCCTCACTCATTAGTCATGACTCCCCATATGGGGCAAATGGATATTTTGAGAGGATTTTTTTTCCAGTAGACAAGGCCAGTTTTGACCCACATCTGTTTGAAGAGGGAGGAGTGCCATGAAGGTAGAGTGGTACATGGTAATCCTGTCTCAGATCCCACCCTGTGAGTCACAATGGCAACACTTGCCATTTTTTTGACAGATAAGATTTTGGACTGTTCTAACCACCAAGACTTGCCTCTTTCCACTACTCTGGGGAGGTTCATGGGAGTCTCCAGGGGCTAGGAAAACTGGCTCAGAAGTAAGAATAGAAGCAAAGAACCTCCCACACTCTGAGCAGCAAGTGTCCTTTGGGAATGCAGACCAACACAGGTTCACATGACCTAAAATCCCTCCTGCCTGGGTTCAGGCAGCTTTCACTGAAAACATTACAAAAAAATAGTTGCAAATTTCCTTGTGCTGACTTGAAAACCAGACCGCTTCCAAGCTTACTGACACAAAACACCCAGTTTTTTTCTTTGTTGTTGTTTTTGTCTTATTTCTATTCTTCTAAAACAAGTATTGGTTTTTCCCCATGCACTCTCTCTCTTCCCTGGATTACTAAGAGCCAGGGGCGGCTTCAACTTCATCATCCAGGGAACAGAATCTCTGCTAGGAGAATCTCAACGGTGTAAAATTCTGGGGTGCACAACACCCAAAAAAAGAGGTGCCCAACAAATCAGTTAAATGAAAAGTCAAATAATCCACCTGTTTTCAAATGGAAAAAAATTGAAAATTCAGTAAACTAGAATTTCTTGGGAATCGAAAATAATTGTGGTGTTTAATGTTACTTGCCAAAGCATTGTACTAAACACTGGGGTAAATGCATGATAATCAAGGCAGACACAGCCCCTGCCCAAAATTTGGCTCACATGTAATGAAGCTGCCCTGCCATTTAGTGATTTCTGGCCAATAAGGCCACTGAGACTTATTAATGAAATGAGAGAATACCTGCAAATCCATTCTTCTTTTTATTGGACAGGCAAGTATGATACTCAGAGTGGATCAGCTAATTCCAATTAGAACATTCAGAAAACAACCTTGCACAAAATCAAGGTTGAAAATAGAAATGACAACCACACTTCAGCTATTCTGGTGCTAGCTGGAGTATAACGATAAAAACTCTTTGTTAAACTTTCCTCTGAGAAAATACTCACCGGATTGGAATTTCTCAATCTATAAAGGAGAGAAAAAGAGAGAAAGAAAGGGATGGAAAAAGAAAGAGAAAATCTTTCAGAGTCATTGTGATTTAAAAAAAAAATCCCATCACAAATTTCTGTTCACCACATGACAACAAAAATATTTAAAATTAATTTTTCATTTGATATATGTTAATTTCAAAGGTTCCTAAAAATATTTGAAAACAGCATGAATCGTTCCCATGTCCTGAATCAAAAAGTAAAAAAAAAAAAAAGCTCATAGGAAATGCAGCCGAGGGGGGAACGTCAAACAGGCATTGTCTCTATAGCTGGTCCTTTTGCCTCCTGGTTTCCTTTTCTCTTCACATGTCTGCATACTGACACATTCAATTTCAGGTTATCAGCACATCTGAATTACAGAATACTGAGGGGGATAGAGGGCAGGCCTCTCTGGACTGATTAGCATCATTTAAGAAAGCATTCACTTGCTTGCTTCATTGGCTGCAGGGATTCCATGATGGGTGGCCTTTTAGCATTAGAAGTCAATATGGAGCAATCTCATTTGAATTAAATATGGACAAAAGAAAAGATTTGATTATGGTTATTCATAGCTAACCTTTTAAGTTCACCACGCTCAAAACTTCGGCCTGGAAAAACCTTAAGTCATAAACATTCAGAACTTCATTTCATTTTTGATTATGCTTTTTCTTTCCCTTTTTTTTAATGTAGTTTTTCTATTTATGACAAACCAAGATCAGATGCCTTCTTTCAAAAGAGATGCCAGAGTGGAGATTCCAGGGAAAACCTTTTAGCAAAGTTAGAGGCTGGTTACAATGAAATACAGGGCCTGATTCTAATCCATATATTTATGGAAAATCCAGATTGAAAAATGTATCTTTGCATAGGGACATCTACTTGCATCAAAATGAACCGCAGATTTAGCTGAAAACTGATAAACACAAGTACAATTTGGTCCTTGTTAAAAACAAAATCTAGAGAATACTGTAATAGTTTAAGTGAAGACTCTACACTCTTTTCAAAGCAGTGTTGCCTTTACAGCTTCATTTACACACACAAATTGCTGTTTTTCTTTTTTCCTGCATGTGATTCATCCATCATCCAATTTAGTTAAAGTACATTTAAAGTCCTAAAGGTTAAGCAGTGCCTGTTCCAATAGGAGTGCTCATTTTGAGTTTAATCTCTATGTCTTTAGGCCAGTCTTTCCCTAAATTCAATAAAGTCCAGAGTAATTTTCCCCCAATTTTACTCCTTTTCTAGGATAACTCATGACTGGAAGAGGTAGGCTCAAACCAAGAGTTTCATTGTACTTTTTGGAGTCATATTCTAGACTCTATCAATGACACTACTCCTGCGCCAATCACTTATCGATAAAAATAAAATGACCAGATTCTTAGCAGTCCCTATTTCCATCTGCTCGTTAGGGGACACAGACGGACCTCTTTGCAGCTCAGGATCTCATACAGGACACAGTGTTAATAAGTACTAGGGTAGGAAGTGGTTGCGATAGCTTTTAATCTCCATTAGGCCATTTCCTTGAGCTAGAGAACATCTATCTTGCTTCTGCTGAACTCTCCCACCCACTTAGTATCATGCTTGTGGTCAGGGAACATGTCTGTTTATTGTTGTTTGTACTCTCCCAAGTGTTTAGTACAGTGCCCTATACCCAGTAAGTGCCCAATAAATATGACTGATTGGACGGATTGATTGATTTGCACTCCGGTGCTCACTAAATCCCCTTTATTGAATGAAACCTTGCTCTTTTATCTCCCAGAACTCACATGTAGTTCAGATTTCTCTCCCATTTCTCCTAGCTTCTCAATTTCTCTGCTCTGGGATAACCTCCTTTTGGCTCAGGATGATTTACCAAGTCCTACCTCTACAGTTATTCACATTTAAAAAAAAATAAGACACCCAAAAGGAAGAGAGGAGAGAGGAACATTCAGGGCAATACAGCCAAAGTGTTTCTATGTGCTTACAACACGATCTAACCCACATTTTCCAGAGTCTCAGCATAAGTAAGATATGAGAACTCTGAGGACACTTGGACCCAATTTTCAGAGGGCAACAGAGAGGTTACATAGCGAGATGTTTCTATATTGGTGATACTTTAGGGAAGCTCAGAGAACCTCACGCTCACGCCTGCACAGTGCTATGGTCTGGATACCAGGATTCTCAGCTGCAAGAGATAGTGGCGAGATCAGACTTGTTCAGACTTCCTTCTCTTCGTGTTGAATTCCTTTGTTTTAGGAAGGGGTGTCAGATTCTGCTTTAAAAAAAGCCCACATTTTAAAAGGGGTGAAATAGATTTTACACATGGCTGGCTTTTGAACCCGGAGAATCTCCCACAGTGCAACTAATTACATTGCCAACAAGACATAGATGTAGACCCACAAATGGCATAAAATGCAACTGTGAGGGGTGTGATGATGTTGGTTGTTTTTTTTAAATCGATATACTTTCAGCCCAAGGTTGTTTGTATATCTGCTATTAATGTGGGGGGGTACTTTCCAGGAACTGGCTGAATGATAACGGCAGATGAACACCTAGATTTGCTGAAATCTTAAATAACACAGAAAAAGAATATTGTACTCTTCCAAGGACTTGGTGTGGTGTTCTGCAAACAGTAAGCTCTCAATAAATACCACTGAAAGAAATACTAATGGATAAGCAGATATGGGATAGATAAGGAGAAAAAGCTCTGCATTTGTATATATCTTTGTCACTCTATTCCAACCTGAATGACTGAATGAATTCCAGGTGTCCAACCTAATAATAATAATATTAATAATGGTATTTGTTAAGTGCTTACTATGATCCAGGCACTCTACTAAGAGCTGGGGTGGTTGGACACAGGCTCTGTCCCTCATGGGGCTCATAGTCTCAATTCCCAGTTTACAGATGAGGTAACTGAGGCACAGAGAAGTGAAGTGAGTTGCCCAAGGTCACATGGCAGACAAGGGGCAGGGCCGGAATTAGAACCCATGGTCTTCTGACTCCCAGGCCCATGCTCTATGCATTAGGCCATGCTGCTTCTCTACCCCAGTGCTTAGAACAGTGCTTGGCACGTGGAAAGCAGTTAACACATGAAAAGCACTTGGGAAGCAGCATGGCGCAGTGGTAAGAGCACGGGCTTGGGAGTCATAGGTCATGGGTTTGAATCCAGCTCTGCCACTTGTCACCTGTGTGACTGTGGGCAAGTCACTTAACTTTCTGTGCCTCAGTTACCTCATCTGTAAAATTGGGATTAAGACTGTAAGCCTCGCGTGGGACAACCTGATTATCCTATGTCTACCCCAGTGCTTAGAGCAGTGCTCTGCACATAGTAAGCGCTTAACAAATACCAACATTATTATTAACAAGTACCCTAACAAGTACAAGTATCCTGGTGCCAATCTCCCTCACTTCCCCAAGATACTTTTTATCTGTAATTATAGGACTGAGTTTGCCAAAATGTAGCTCACCCTTCACTGACACCTCCACTGGAGTTTGGTAGGTTCAGCACAGGCTCCCACTGAGGAGACCCCCATCTTGCCCTTCTTTCTACCATCCCGGAGGGTAAACGAACAGCACCCGCTGCTTTCTTACAACATTGAGAATGTGTCTGTGGCACTGTTCTATTGTAGTCTCCTCAGCACATAGAACAGAGCCCTGCGCTCAGTAGACGCTCAATACCATTGATTGATTGATTGGGAAATTTAGTGCTGTGATAGCCACTGTAATGGGCATGTCTGGACTCTGAATCACAGATCGCTGGAAATTCAGCTCCCCTAGCCACAGCACACTATGGACACTTGTTTTTATTTTGTGTAGCTGCCCTTGGCTTGTAGATTTAGTGTTTTATCATCCCAATATTTCCTGATGAGCTTTTCTCCGGCCCTCTCTCTCACCCACATTCGTAGATTGCGAGCCACTCGAAAGATGGGGTCTGTGGCTAATTCCCACCCACGTACTCTTTCAGTGCTTAGGACAGTGCTCCGCACTCTATAGAACATAATAAATATATTATGACTAGAGAAGAAACACCCGGCCAATGACTTAATCATTACTTCTGGGCTCTAACTAGTCAAAGTTGCCATCATGTTCTATTAAAAACCCAAAAATAACGCTTGCTGAAGCACCGAATACGATCCTGATCGGCTGGGGTTTTATCCTTCCTACAATTACTATTACTATTATTATTATTGTCATTATCATTGCACTTGTTAACATGCTTACTACGTGCCAAGAACTGTGTTAAGCACTGGGATAAATACAATATATTCAGGTTGTTCACTGACCCTGTCCCACAAGGAGCTCACATTTGAAATAATGGAGTAGGATTAAACCCCCATTTTACAGATGAGGAAACTGCGGCACTGAGAAATTCAGTGACTTGCCCAAGGTCACAGCACAGACAAGTGGGGGATCAGGATTAGAACCCGGGTCCTCTGCATCCCAGATCCATGTTCTTTCAATCACCTCATGTTGCTTCCCCGATACGACTCGCTAGTAATTTCACCTAACTTTAAGAAAGCTGCTCATGAGAGGAGTATCCCTGGGAGAAGAAGGAAGTTAGCTTACCACTTCCATCACTCACCCTCAACATGTTTTTTGCTCCATCTTAAGGGAGAATTTTATTCTTGTGAAGCTATAGATTGAAATGAAATCTCAGACATCACCCCTTCAGCACTCCGTCACACCTAAATAAGGAGAATCAGTTGACCATCATAAAAGAGAACACGAAATGTCTCCTCTGAAGTAGTTAAAGCAATTTGCATCCTCAACCCCCAGTGAGTATTAGAGGTAGCCATGTTGGTGCTGTGGGAACAGATTCTGGATCCTGAAAAGAGAAATGCTCCTAGAAAAAGACTAAATCTCGGCTCAATTTATTATCCTGCAGCAGAAATGGCCAAAAGATCACTTCAAAGAAATCAGCATTTAAAAACCAAGTACTCTTCATAGATTGGAGTTTCCTCCATATTTTTCAAACAACTTCCAGAGCAGATTTAGAGTTTGTTCGTTCTCCCTTTTCCGGGCATCCTTCAAGAACTATTATGACAAAAGCACACTTTTTACCAAGACCTATTTACCAAGGCTTATTTAAGTGAAATTTAGCAACCCCGAAAAGGTGGCCTGTTAACCAAAGCAAAGCACAAAACAAACCAAATCACAGTATTGGGCGGACCTTCTGATCCATTTAGATGTGGAATAGGGGTCCAAAGGATGTGGAAAATGTCTGCATCAAAGGGGATATACATCACTGAGTTCATGTTCAGTGATGTCTTTAGAGAGCAGCATGGCTCCTGGAAAAAGCATGGGTCTGGGGTCAGAGGTCCTGGGTTCTAATCCTGCTCTGCCAAATGTTTGGTGCAATGATCTTGGGCACACTTTATTTCTCTGTGCCTCCATTTTCTCACCTGTAAAATGGAGATTAAATCATAATTCAATATTTTACGGTATCTGTCAAGCACTGACTAAGTGCCAGGCCCTGTACTAAGCACTGGGGTAGAGATAAGCTAATCAGGTGGGACACAGTCCATGTCCCACATGGGGCTCACAGTCTTAATCCCCATTTTACAGATGAGGTAACTGAGGCACAGTGAAGTCAAGTGACTTGCCCAAGGTCACACACCGCAGACAGTGGAGAAGCTGGGATTAGAACCCAGATTCTTCTGACTTCCAGGCCCATGCGCTATCCATTAGGCCACACTGTTTCTCTTTCTACTTAGACTGTGAGCCCCAAGTGGGAAAGGAATGTGTCCAACTGGATAAACTTGTATCTACTCCTGTGCTTAGAACAGTGTTTGACATATAGTACATGCTTAACATAAATGAGAATAATGATGATGATGATGTATTCATTCATTCATTCAACAGTATTTACTGAGCGCTTACTATGTGCAGAACACTGGACTAAGCTTTTGAAATATACAATTCGGCAACATATAGAGACAATCCCTGCCCAATGACGGGCTCACAGTCTAATCAGGGGAGGCAGACGGATAAAAACAAGACAACATAATCACGATAAATAGAATCACTGGGATGTACCCCTCATTAATAAAATAAATAGGGAATTAAAAATAGATATAAATGAGCACAGGGCTGAGTGGAGGGGTAGGGAGAGGGGGAGGAGCAGAGGGAAAGGGGGCTTAGCTGAGGGGAGGTGATGGAATCCAATTCAGCCAACCTGGAACAAAACAGAACACTAAATCCCAAATTGCTCTCCAAATGTGGATTCCAGGAGATCTTCTTTGATTTGGACACATCCCCAAGGAATCGGATTTCAGCGTTAAACTACACAAAGCACTAAAATATATATAAATTAAACTTTTTGAAAGTAGAACATTTCAGAGCTTGAATCTCTACCCTATAAGCTCCTTGAGGACAGGGAGTGTATCCTTCAACTCGGTTATATGGTACTCTCCCAAGAGCTTAGTACAGTGCTCTGCACACAGGAAGCACTCAATAAGATTGATTGATTGATTGAATTTGTCAGGAGGACTAAAATCTGTGGATAGGGCAGGCCAGAAGACCCTCAGTAATGTTCATTAACTTTAGATTAGTACTTCTAATATATTCATCTGCAAGATCTCGGTGGGCAGGGAAGGTGTCCCTCGACTCTGGTGTATTGTATTAGAGAAAGACGATGGTCTAGCAGATAGAACAGGGGCCTAGGAGTCAGAAGGACCTGGGTTCCTAATCCCCATTGCACCACTTGTCTGCCGTGTTGTGATCTTGGTCAAGTCACTTCACTTCTCTGTGCCTCGGATACCTCATCTGTAAAAATGGGGATTAAGACTGTGAGTCCCACGTG
>NC_041738.1:27776696-27854196 GCF_004115215.2 Ornithorhynchus anatinus | reverse complement strand
GAGTGCACACTTGTGTACTATGCAATCCCAACCCTAATGTTGAAAAAGATGGATTTTCTCCCAAACTCTATGCCACAAACTCAAAACACACAAAAGCACAGAGCTAGCTTCTTTCGATTACAGAAGAGAAATGTCGGTGGACTCCATTTCTACCCCCCTCTTGAGCGAAAATGCAAATTATTCTTCCCAGTGCTAAATTATGCTGATATTTCATAATGTGAATTAAAACCCACCAGAGACCGAGCTGAGACCATCAAACTCATTTCACATAAGACAACGGATTAAACCACCCGTGACTCAATGGGCGAGAAGTTAACGTGGTATTGAGTAACATCGATCCTTTTAAGGTAGATTTTTTAAAACTGAAAATGTCAAATGTATTTTGATGACGAACCATTCCTGTTCTTCGAAGGCATCGAGCAATGAAAAACTTCTACTTTGACTGGGAGGAAGAATTTATAATTTTCAGACTTTCCCTTTATATCATGATACAAATCATTTGTACAGGAAATACTGTTGCGTGGATTTACTATCATTTATAAAAGCCCCAACACTGCTGCAAATTCTATTTAAAAAATTAAGTCCCTTCATTTCACCGAAGAGGTAACGATAATAACAAATGGCCTTCACTGGATACACCGAACATTTGGGTTACCTACTTTGTCAACTGAAACAACAGTCACTTTGTTTGCTCTTCGAAGATTCCAATCCAGAGATTAGATGACCTAATTTTGAAAATATGAACAATTAACTAGCAGAGCAACTGGGTAAAAATCTAAGGGGCGAACCTACCCCAAGACAAAGTGCATTCTCAATTCCCTTTAACAATAACACATGCTGTGTTTCTACTCTAGAATAACATCATCCATATGAATCCCAGGAATTTAGTATATCTGACAGTTTCTCTCAACCACCCATAACATTCTTTCCTGTCTCATTGTAGCTGGCAAAAGAGAATTCCGTAATTGAGTGGTATAGAACATGTGCCCTCCCTGCTAGAAGATGACAGATGGATTATAAAAACTTCAAAGCAGAGCATTTGGAGCACCAGGGGAGAGATAGTGGGTATTTGAACTCTCAGTCTTTACCCAGGAGACAATGGCACTCTGACATGGTGCATATATCAAGGAATGGTGTAACTAGATAGACATAATCTTTCTTTTCAATAAGTATTTAACATTCTGTTACGAACAAGTTTCAGCCCGGCTAAAGTGCAACTCATCTTAATACTAATCATTATAGCCTGAATGGCTACATGCCCTCTTTTTTCAATTTTGGATAAATCGGGCCTTATCAAAAAAAAAAAAAAATCCGCACATCAGTTTTGCTAAGACAGGGAACAACCTTCACTTTTAGGAAAAATGAACTGAGTTATTGACAGCTTGAAATTAGCACCTTTTTGATTCCCTAATTTGATGGAACCCCGAAATAGATGACTGTTTCCTTGCATGTATAAGCTATGACTAAGTAAGAACTTTCACACACAGCTTGCAGACCACATGTCACTGACTAGCTAATAAAAAGTTAGTCCAAATACTCACTTCACACTGGTGGTAGTTGGCAGAATGACCCTATTCAAACATTTCTCACCCCTACGGGCTGTCTCCGCTAGCCAAGAAAGAAATAAAAGTCTGGTACTTGGAAATAATCTTCCAAAGCTTGGTGGTATCTACACTGCACGCCGTTTTTGGATGGACAAATTCTACTTCCAAGGGGTGCCAGTGTGGGTCCAGAACACGTCTTCCTGATCCCCTTCCTCCCTTCTGTTTCATAGATCCCCCACTCCCCTAAAGGAGTAGAGAGGGAGGCTCCAGCCGGGAAAGTCAGGAGAAGGTGGAAATTCCAGCCTCTTGCGGCCTAACGAAACGGCTGAAACTGGAGACTCCTCCCTCTCTCCGCTTCCTCCCAGAACCCGCGTATTCACAGGGCATCAGTGTGATACGAGGTCGGAACGGCTGGGATATAACCCAGTCAGTCCGTCAGTCAATAAATGCACTTAGGGGCCATTTGTAATGGGCTGGGCACCATGCTCAGCACTGTGGAATGGACACAATCCAACAGCCCCTCGGCAGATAAAGGGCCTACCATCTCAGAAGACGTCAGAAGCATGGATGGATGAAGTGGGGGACCACCAAACTAGATCCAACAATTCCAATCAGTCCGTTAACCCTATTTATCAAGTGCTTACTATGTGCAGAGCACTGTAGTAAGCACTTGGGAAAGTACAATATAACAGACACATCCCCTACCAACAGCGATCTTACAGTCTAGAGGGGAAGCCAGTCATTAATATAAATCCGAAACTACGACGGCGCAGACAGTAGTTTTGTTCCAAATGTAGCTTAAATGCATCAGCAGCGGGTGCCAGCCTACGGATCTCAACCCGCAAATCTCCAGTCCCGTCGTGCTGAATTTAGCACCCAAAGCAAACAAGCAGCAAGCAGCCTCCTCCCCACCGTGGCTTCTTGTTGCCAGGAAAAACCCCTTCGCTAGATAAAAGATCTGAATTTGGGAAAGAAAACGTAGGCACGGATGGTAGATGAATTTTGATTTGGTGGCACACACCGCAAGCAAACCCAGAGCAACTGTTGCTGTTTTGGGAGTTCACCAGCCCTGACATTTGGCTGAAAAGAATAAAAATAAAGACTTCTTTAAATGGGTCGATGCAATTAAAAAAGCACAAGCTCCTGGTTGCTTCTGGAGTTAGGCAAATGTAGTCCCACCCCGGGATCTTGCTAGCTAATCTGTGCTTCCAACCAAAAATCATCCCTGGCACTCCATAATATTACCGTCATGAAAGTCTGAAGAGTAAAGCGATTGGAATAAAATAACGAAATGTGAGGGAATGGTTTGTCAAAGATTCACTTTCATCATCAATTGCTGTTTCTACACGTTAACAATATTTATCATTCCCCTTACCTCCCGGAAACCTCGGTTACTATGAGGGCATACCCATGTGTCAGCTGTATGTTTTAGGTAAGTAGTTAGTCCTGTCTTCGCTTCGCAGGTGAGAATGTTGGGTGAGTCGGCTTGTTGCAAATAAGTGGCAGAATCAGGTTTCCAGAGCTCTGCACAAAACAGATGCTCAGTAAATACTAGACTATTGTACTATAATCACTGAGGAGTGTCCACAGTGTTTACGTTAAGTGTGCTGTTGGCAGAATCTCTTGGGATCCCAGGGCTTTCAGGAGGTAAGGTGAGATAAGAAGAGAAAAAGTTGTGGCGTGGCAGGAGTGATGGCATGACGAAGATGGTAGCGTCGATTGTTGTGATTTTAAAAAAGTGTAAAAGTACCCATCCCGAATCAGAAGAATCGAAGAATCTATACTGACAGGCGTCTGGGGGTGGAGGAAGGGCGGCGTGGTACCCAATGGCTCTGGAACAAATGGAGGTGGGTCAGAAGTCCCCCTACCCACACAGGAAAACCCTTGGTTAGGGGGTGGTGAAGTTTCCCTCTGATGTCATGAAATTATGCAGCACGGACCCGCAACGTAACATGGTAATGGCATATAGAATGTTGCACGCACGTACAGCATAACATAATCCAGCCGTATGGAACTTGAGGGAACTGTGAATTTTACCCTGCTTGGGCAGCCAACTGTCTGAAACCAGCCCTGAGCGCTTTCTAAACCAGACTTTGCCAAACATTCCGGTCCGTGCCAATAATTAATCCTCCATACCTGTGTACGTAACGGAGTTTGGGCAAAGCATATACTTGGCTACCGTTGAAACAATCTTAATCCCACACATCCACCATGAGATCACAGTACCCCGATCAAAGCAATTGTCATTTATTCGCCTCTAATGTTGCTGGATTTATATTACGTATACAAATGCAGTATTGTCACCGAGCCTGGAATTTGCCTCTCATTCACACAAATTTTCATTTCCTATGACTTCTTCTCCACAAGAAAGATCCAGTAATTGAACCATGAGGGTCAGAACTGAGGTACCTTGGCATACATCTGTTTGAGACTTTTCCCAAACACAATCTATAACACTTAGTTTTGAATATTGCTACTAATCAACTGAGTTAAAATGGTAAATGTGGGATAGTTTCAAGTAATTTGACCCTGAAGCCTCACTACAGGCATTAAAGTATTCCAAGGTACTGAAAGGACATTGTTAATGGTTCAGATACTGAAAATAAGTTATATGACTAATTTTCTATGTTTTAGAAATGCTGAACCAATTTGGCAAATTAAAACCATCACCTTAAATTTTTAAGAATGACTATTAGATCATTTTTAGACGCATAACTAGAGGTTTCAAACTAGAAATCGCATAAACTATTTTAAGAAGCAGCATGGCCTAGTGGATAGAACACGGGCCTGGGGGTCAGAAGGTCTTGGGTTCTAATCCCGGCTCCACCATTTGTCTGCTGTGTGACTTTGGACAAGTAACTTCACTTCTCTGGGCCTCAGTTGCCTCATTTGTAAAATGAGCATTGAGACTATGAGCCCCACGCGGGACAGGGACTGTGTGCAATCTGATTTGCTTGTATCCACTCCAGCGGTTAGTACAGTGCATGGCACATAACAAGCACTTATTATTATTAATTTTAAAAATAATAAGGATAAAGATTATATTTTTTAAGCACTTACTAGGTGCCAAACACTGTACTAAGTGGTGCCATAGTCACCTAAGATTATTTAGCTAAATATGGTCCCTGTCCCACACAGGGCTCACAGTCAGAGGAAGGGAGAAAAGGTATTTTACCCCCATTTTACAGATGAGGAAAGTAAGGCACAGAGCAATTCATCGACTTACCCAAGGTCAAGTGGCATTCAAGTAGAGAAAACCAGAACTAGAACTCGGTTCTCCTCATTCATTCATTCATTTCATTCAGTCGTGCTTATTGAGCGCTTACCGTGTGCAGAGCACTGAACTAAGCGCTCGGGAGAGTACACTACAACAATAAAGGGACTCAATTCCTGTCCACAACGAGCTTACAGTCTAGAGGGAGCTCCCAGCCCCAAGTTCTTTCCACTTCTTCTACGCCGCTGCATAGTCCTCTTTATAACTAAATGTCTTTTTGAGGCTCCAGCCTTAACTCTCAGTCGTATCCTCCTTATATCGATGAAAATGAGCTCCCAGAACAAGGTTGGGAATTCGGCACGTGAGTGCCGGAGATGTCCCTCTCTACCCACAGCCCCTTACTCCGCTTCCGGCGAACCCGCAGAGCAGATCGGTCCCCAGCTCATTGGTTAGTGGAGCTGTGACATCAACACAATTCCAGACGGACCGAACCTTTTCATTAAAGAGACTCCTCCAAGGTTCTAGTTAGAACTTGACAATATGGCCTATGAAGATCTACGAGATCTCGTATATAATGTAATAGAAGTCACTAACTTTGCAGATACATTAACCAGAAATGACATGCCTGTAATTCTCAGAAGATGCATTATTATTTGCAACATGCTGCTCGATGCTTCATGTGTTAGGCCTCTGTGAGTTATAGCAATGTGGTGAACCTTTAAATCAGCCACTAATGCAAAGTCTTTCATACATGAAACACAAATCTCAGCCTCCGTGAGAGGGGGAAAGGGGTAAAAGGGCTAGGATCTTTGAAGGAGGCCTGTCTCCTTCCTTAAGTGCATTTTCATCTCTTATTTTTACAGTGATCTTCTGCCATGCTGGAATGTAAACACCACAGGAATAGACAGAATCACGAATTAAGGATTTGGATGCCTTCCTTTAGAAGTAATCTTCAAAGAATGCACATCCCAAACATCACAGTGACTCAACAAGCAAGGGAACAGCCAGTGACTGTATGTAAAAACATCAGGTCATCCCTGTTGGTAGTTCTAAGCGAATCCGGTATGGGTCCTAAAATCTAAAAAAAAAAATTGGTTTTTCATCCAGGGGTGGTGACTCTATGTTGCTTTGGGAGGGTCAAGCGATGGGCTGGAAATTAAGGTGCTGATGTTTCATTAAGCACCTCCCTGCTGCAAACACTCTTTGGCTCACAGGCCCTTTGATAAGTGCTGCTATTTGGTCTGTTGATCTTAGCACCTTTTCCTTCCCCCTTCCGGTTCCCCACTTTTCTGTCTTCTGGATTTGCATGGCTTGGCCTAGTGGGAAGAGCGTGAGCCCAGGAGTCAGAAGGACCTGGGTTCTAATCTCTGATCCACCACTTGTCTGCTGTGTGACCTTGGCCAAGTCACTTGACTTCTCTGTACCTCAGTTACCTCATCTGTAAAATGGGGATTAAGAGTGTGAGCCCCATGTGGGACAGGAACTGTGTCCAACCCGATTATCTTGTATCTACCCCAGGGCTTAGAACAGAGCTTGACACATAGTAAGCACTTTACGATAATAATATTATTATTAGCATTACCCTCCCGTACTCGGCATGGATGGAGGGAAGAGGTGCGTAAAATGGGAAGGCAAATTATCATCTTGGCACCTCGAACTTGGGGTCATCTACGCTGTCTCCATGGAGTCGGGACTCGTGCTTACATGTGGCAAGGGTGGTGACCCCATAATATCAGAGACAGCCCTAATAATATTAGAGAAAAAAAATGCCCAAAGGTGGCTCACTCACCCATGTCTTTTGAAGAACCAAAACCGTGCCCAGAGAATTAAAATACCCTCACGTAAACCAGGAAACTAGACAGGAGACAAACCCTTCAGATGAGAGACGTAGGACTACATTCTTAACATACACTTTATTTCCATAGTTACAATAGTAGGAGTAAAATATGGAAGGTTGATGAATGTGGAGATTTAATGAACTGTCAACACGTCCATCGTTTTCTTATTCATTCTAAAATCTCTGAATCTGCATGAGCTCTTTAATTTCAGTATATAAGGAATAAACAAGACCCATTCCCCTGCTATGACACACCGAAAAGTGATCACTGCCGTTAAAGCTATCTGCCTGTACCATCATCAACTTGCACATATTTGTTAGAGAATGGCTGAATGTGTTTTATCAGGATGGCCTTCTACAGGAAAACTCATTTAATCAGAATGATACATGACATTCCAAAAGCTGAAACCAAAATTATGGAATAAGTTAAAGCAACATGCCTTTCTGAAAACCGAACACTGAAACATCTTTAAAGATTAATTCTGTTCAAGAAGTTAGAAAGTCAAACGCTCAAAGATATTGCAAATACATTAATTAGACACAACTAGAGATCTAGGAGAGGTTAAACCCCAATTTGGCAGAAAATTGAATCCCTTTATTTGATACCAGCTTGGTACATAGCGATGTTCTGTCCTGCATGTTTAATCTCTCTAGACTTTCCATAGGAAAAATAAAATGACAAGACAAAAGAATCAAAGACCCATTCGTGCCAACCTCTCCCCTATTAGAAGATGAAATCTAATACATATTGGAGAAAACTGCTTCTGATAACCACTCTGGCAAAGGTCAAAAGTCATACATTCTTAGAGCAATTTTAATATCTTCATATCCAACTTGTTTCATCAAGAGATTCAGAAGCACCCCTCTATTGTATGTGGCATGTGAAGCTTATGCAATTAAAGGCAGGAACCTTTCTCTATGGGGTACATTAATAATAATAATGTTGGTATTTGTTAAGCACTTACTGTGTGCAGAGCACTGTTCTAAGCGCTGGGAGAGATACAGGGTAATCAGGTTGTCCCCCGTGAGGCTCTCAGTCTTAATCCCCATTTTACAGATGAGGTAACTGAGGCACACAGAAGTAAAGTGACTTGCCCACCATCACACAGCTGACAAGTGGTAGAGCCGGAATTCAAACCCATGACCTCTGACTCTCAAGCCCGGGCTCTTTCCATTGAGCCACACTGCTTCAGAATGTTCATCTCCTACAGTACTCCACAATCTGATCTCCTTTGATGATATATTAGCCTGTTGAGCACTACTTCTCTCCTAAAAATCAATTTTGACGTTTCCTATACATTATGTGAATCCCACTTTCTCCTTATATTGCTTCCCTCTAGGTGTGAGCTTCATGCCAACCAGAGAGATAGCAGAGTCTTAATTTGGTAGCAAAGTCTTAATTTTATCTTAAAAGAAGCTCTCATCATGGAGATCCAATCTTCCAGAATTGATTTTTTTCAGGTAATATTAATAGTGATGGTATTATGTATTGAGCACCCACTGGGTGAAAATAAGTGTTTTGGAAAATACAGCAGAAAGATGAACAACGACCCCTTACTTCAACAAGTTTATACACTGCCAACTACACTTTACGCTTTACAAATAGAGTAGCTGAAATAAATAATTGACTGTACAATTTTTTAATGGTATTTGTTAAGTGCTTTCATGTGCCAGGCACTGTACTAAGCACTGGGGTGGATACAAGCTAATCAGGTGGGACACAGTCCACATGGGATTCACAAATCCCCATTTTTACAGCTGGAGTCACTGCGACCTAGAGAGGTTAAGTGACTTAACCCCAGGTCCTCCAACCCCAACGCCCACACTTGAAAAAGGAGAAATACTAGACCACAGTGCTTGGGGGCAGGAATCGTGCTGATCGACTCTTTTGGGTTGTATTCTTCCAGGCGCTTAATACGTTACTCTGCCCACAGTAAGCATTCATTAAATACCACTGATTGTCTGTGAGTCACAAAACTCAAGTTCATAAGAAAGAAAACATCTGACCTTCTGATGATCGGCAGCATCGCTCAGAATCTCTACTTTACCTGATCTCCAGGTAGACTAGGAGTAACTTCAGCCTTGGAGAATCCTGCCGATTTTGCCATACGGCAAAAAGTGTGGCCATATTAACTCCTTCTTGAGAAACTCCATCAGTGAAAGACATCCACGTCAAGGAAACGTGGCCTAATGGAAAGAGCATGGGCCTGGGACATAGATTCCCTGGGTTCTAATTTCAGCTCTGCCACCTGCCTGCTGTGTGACCTGGGGCAAGTCACTTTCCTTCTCTAAGCCTTGGTTTCCTCATCCTGTAGAATGAGAATGAAATACCTCTTCTCCCTCCCTCTTGGAATGTAAGCCTTATGTGGGACGGGGACTATGTCCCACCTGATTATCTGCCACACAGAGGACATAGTAAGCCACACAGAGTATGCGCTTGCCAAATACCACTATTATTATTATAAGTAGTAGTATCGAGATGATGTTAGTGCCAAATAATGTTCTCGTTCCCTCGGCCCTCATCCTGCTTTGAAGTTAACACCTCACAGAAGTGGAGGAAATCCTGAAATCCTGAAGCATATGAACACAATAGAAAACAGCTTTCTTTCATTAGTTTGGATGAGAGCATCACACAATGTATTTCCATAAGTTCTCTCTGATCTCTCAATGTGAGTCCAGGCAAAGCCTTCTCATCCATCCATCCATTCATTCAGTCAATAGTATTTATTGAGCACTTACTGCGTGCAGAGCACTGTACCAAGCGCTTGGGAGAGTACGGTTTCATTCCCAAAGGCAGCTCTGAGGTGGAGCTTCACAACTGATTTCTGGACCTCGTTTCTTTTAAAACATCTCTTCAGTTTTCATCAGGGGGAAAGAGAGCCATTCCCACCCAAGTCGCACGGGATCAGCCTGGCCTGACCTCATTACCAAGAAATCCCAGCACGCTTTGAGGGGAGAGTGGTGGAAAGGGTTGGGAAGTGATTGCTTTCTCTAGACTCTAAGCTTGTTGTGGGCAAGGAACGTGTCTGCCTGTTTTGTAGTATTGTGTTCTCCAAAGTCCTCAGTACAGTGCTCTACCTCTAGTAAGTGCTCAGTAAATACCAGTGACTGACTCTCTGTGTCCATCCAGTGTTCACCTAACTAGTTCTAAGTGACTCCTTCCTTACTCTCAGGTCTAAACAAGTCAGAAGCTGTTCAGGTCCAGTTTATATTAATATCTCCCCTCTAGACTGTAAGCTCACTGTGGACAGGGAATGTGTCTGTTTATTGTTATATTGGACTTGCCCAAGCACTCAGTTCAAGGCTCCACACACAGTAGGTGCTCGATAAATGCGATTGAATGAATGAACTAAGTGACCCAAATCAGACCAGAGCGGCATCGGCTCATTAGGGTTTTCCTAGTATCCTCGCGGTCCAATCCAACCCTGAGGTCACATCTAAAAAGTTTAATCTCCCAGTTCTACCAAGCAAAAATTTTCCGGATCTGAATGACGATTGATTTAATGTTTCTTTCTAATTTTCCATGAGGAAAAAGCCAAATTTGAAAATGTTGAACATACTCCGCACGTCACCAAGTTAGGAATGCAAATGTGTGCTTAACCTTCCCCATGAGGTCCCCGCCTTCATTTCTTCCTCTGCTAACACGCACTGATAATGTGGATTTGAAAGAGCCAAAATAGGCAATAATTTTACCTGATAGGCATTTGGGAACCAAGGGTGATGCAGTACTTCCCATTCTTTTGACACAGATTTCCATATCCTATTTCATGCTTCCTTAAGGCATAGCTGGCTATTTGTGGGGTAGGGAAAAAGGAGCTTTGAATAATGATGCAAGTAGCATCTCTAAGTGACAGAAACACAAGATAGGACTATGTTGTGGAATAGGAGGAGGTACCCAATATGATGTTATGATTCTGTAAAGCTATTTTTCTCTCTTCCTATAATTATTTTCTGTGATTTGAGCATCTTATTGAAGACAGTGGGGTTACTCCACCTTATTCATCAATCAAGAAAGTGGCAAGCTGAAAATTCAAAGCTGAAAATTTAACAAAAGTGGCAACTTTTAACTATATTAATCAGTACGCTAGCAGGAACTCGCAGTATCAAAGAATCTGACAGGGCTACTCCATAAAAATACACTGATGGGTGGAAACCTCTAATCTCCTGAATGACTTGAGAGTACTTCTTCCAGGGAAGCAGTGCTAGTAATAAGAGTACAAGCCCGGAATTCAGAGGGCCTTGGTTCAAATTCCTGCTCCGCCACTTGTCTGCCTCGTGACCTTGGACAAGTCACTTCACTTCTCCGTCCCTCAGTTCTCTCATCTGTAAAATGGGTATCAAGACTGTGAGTTTCATGTGGGACAGGGACTGTGCGTTCAACCTGATTAGCCAGTGCTTAGAACAGTGCTTGGCACATAGTAAGTGCTTAACAAATACCATTACTATCATTATTATTAGTATTAGTAATAATGTTGGTATTTGTTAAGCGCTTACTATGTGCAGAGCACTGTTCTAAGCGCTGGGATAGACACAGGGGAATCAGGTTGTCCCACGCGGGGCTCACAGTCTTAATCTCCATTTTACAGATGAGGTAACTGAGGCACGGAGAAGTTAAGTGACTTACCCACAGTCACACAGCTGACAAGTGGCAGAGCTGGGATTTGAACTCACGATCTCTGACTCCAAAGCCCGGGCTCTTTCCACTGAGCCACGTAGTATTAGTATTAAATCCCAGCTCTGCCCCTTGCTTGCTCTGTGACCTTGGGCAAGTCACTCAACTTCTCTGTGCTTCAATTTCCACATCTGTAAAATTGGAATTCAATCCTTGATCTCCCTCCTCCTTAGAATATAGGACAAGGACTGTGTCTCACCTGATTATTTTGTATGTATCCCATGGCTTAGCAAGTATTGTGATACACAGATATGACAATTATTATTATTAGCAAGACCCAGAGACCTCATTTTACTAAAATCCTACAACTACTATCTGTTTGAACTTGTACATTCCAAAAAAGGAGCAGAGTCTCCTAAGACGTGGGAACATCAGTTCAAATCCTTGATCAGAGTTTGCTCGTAACCTCACAGTTTAATGTCTAGAGACAATGTCTCAATGTCTAGAGGATGTTCAATGTTTGGAGATGTTAGGACTTGGGGGCGCTTGCTGAATTTGGGTTACTGAGGAATAAGCTTCCTCACAGAATCCAGGATATCCTGTGCCAAGGATTCTGTGGCCAAGTTGAACGTTGAGACAGTGAGTTGTATTTATTGAGCGCTTACTAAGCTCTGAGGAGAGTACACTATAACAACAAGCAAACATATTCCCTGCCCACATCGAGCTTACAGTGAGCAGTCATGGGTCTAGCTGCAACCTAATCTAAATTTTTTGCTCTCTTCTTACCCTTCTTCTCTCTCTCTCCATCCAATCAAGAATTCCTGATGAAATCTTTGTTGTGTTTTTATGGTATCTGCTAAGTGCTTACTATGTGCCAGGCACTGTACTTATTATTATTATGTTGGTATTTGTTAAGTGCTTACTATGTGCAGAGCACTGTTCTCAGCACTGGGGTAGATTCAGGGTAATCAGGTTGTCCTACATGAGGCTCACAGTTAATCCCCATTTTACAGATGAGGTAACTGAAGCACAGAGAAGTTAAGTGACTTGCCCACAGTCACACAGCTGACAAGTGGCAGAGCCCGGGAGTCGAACCCATGACCTCTGACTCCCAAGCCCAGGCTCTTTCCACTGAGCCACGCTGCTTCTTAGCAATGGAGTAGGTACATGCTTATCAGGTTGGACACAGTCCATGTCCCTCTTGGGTCTCAAAGTATTAATCCATATTACACAGATGAAGCAAATGAGGCTCAGAGAAGTTAAGTGGCTTGATCAACGTCTCACAGCAGGCAAATGGTGGAGCCGGGACTAGAACTCAGGTCCTTCTGACTCCCAGACCCATGCTCCGTCCACTAAGCCATGCAGCTTCTCTTTGTCTTTCTCTTAGAGAAGCAGCGTGGCTTAGTGGAAAGAACCTGGGCTTGGGAGTCAGAGGTCGTGGGTTCTAATCCTGGCACCGCCTCTTGTCTGCTGTGTGACCATGGGCAAGTCACTTAACTTCTCTGTGCCTCAGTTACCTCATCTGCAAAAATGGGGGTTAAAAAAATGTGAGCCCCACATGGGACAATCTGATTATCCTGTATCTACCCCAGCACTTAGAACAGTGCTCTGCACATAGTAAGCGCTAAACAAATACCATAATCATTATTTGTTAATAAGAAATAAAAACCTTCAGTAAATGTCTTAGTTGGGACTGCCCTGGGTAACTACTTAGCTCTCTTTGGTCTTCATAAAAATTACATTTCTTCCTTCTCTTCTCAAGGCCTGTGGGGTCTGGTACTTTTTTTGGTTTTCTAAGTGGTGTTATGTTAAGCACTTACTATGTCAAAGACCTTCTAAATGAAGTAGATGCAAGTCAATTAGGTTGGACACTGTCACTGTTCTGCATGGGGCTCAAAGTCTAATCAGGAGAGAGAACAGGAAAACTGAGGCCCAGAGAAGTTAAGCGACTTGCTCAAGGTCACACAGCAAGCAGTTGGCAGAGTTGGGATTAGAACCCCGGTCCTCTGATTCCCAGGCCCATGCTCTTTCCACTAGTTCATGCCACTAACTTATTAGCTAAATCATTCTGAACCTGGAGGGTTCAGAAAAAAAGTTTATCCTAGAACACGGAGGGTTCATTTCTGATGAATCCCACACAGAGGAAAATCCACATCATACTACACGATGAACGAATAAATGTATACTACATGCATCTCAGAAGAAGCCGTATAGCCTAGAAGACCTGGGTTCTAATTCTGGCTCTGCCAGTTGTTTACTGTGTGACCTTGGGCAAATTGATTAACTGTGGCCTAGTGAGAAGCTGTGTGGCCTAGTGGACAGAGCACGGGCCTGGGAGACAGAAGGACCTGGTTCTAATCCCAGCTCCAGCACTGTCTGCTGTGTGACCTTGGGCAAGTCACTTCACTTCTCTGAGCCTCAGTTACCTCATCTGTAAAATGGGGATTGAGACTGTGAGCCCCTTGAGGTACAGGGACTGGTGTCCGACCTTATTTGCCCAGTGCTTAGAACGGTGCTTGGCACATAGTAAGCGCTTAACAAATACGATTTTTAGTATTATTATTCTCTGGGTCTCGGTTTCCTCATCTGTAAAATGGAGATTCATCCTATGAGTCCCATGTGGGGAATGGACTGTGTCCAATCTGATTAGTGCTTAGCACAGTGCCTGGCACATAGTAAGCACTTAACAAATACCACAAAAAAAATCTCGGGCAGCATCTCGGGTTCAAGCAGATAAACATATCTTGTTGGGAGAAAATTCCCTAATTCCTACAAGACTCAACATTTAGCAAAAAACAATGTATTAGGGAAGAACTGAATCTACTATATGAAGACTTAATTATGATGACATTCAGGGGCTGAGAAATTAATGGTAGTAACCTAGAAATGGCTGTGCAGAGTAATGGCCCCCAGCTTACTTTCTGGTGCTAATTCTCCAGGACCAGACTGGGCATCCTATTCTAATAGAGCTGTTGTTCTGAAAGATGTTGCTATGACTAGGTTCTGCTGTACCTTTCTTTAAAATTAGAAAAACGAAGGGGAATTAACCAAGTAGACATTATTGAAATAGCTGGAAAAGTGCTCTTCTATGATCATAGGCTGTTCAATCCTCTAAGTAGACTTGAATGTGAAATGCTTTATTTAACCATTAAATCATCCTCACCTGATACTATAAAGACTAATTTGATCTTTCTACAGATGGTAGATGAACCTTTATCTTATCATACAAGAGGATATGTGATGTGGAGAAACTAACAGGAAAACACCTAGAAATTGCATTGAGATTTCTTTCTCGATCACGCCAGGCTCTGAATATTGGTGATAGGGAGGGTTCCAAAGTGGAGGAGTCACTCTGAATCCTGAGTTTGGACCATGAACTTGGAAAGGAAAGAAGAAAGGGTAGGGAGTTAAAGACAGAACCGGCCACAGATTCCTTTAGGAGATGGAAATTTTTGAGGCATCATCTCAAAAGTAAAAGAACTTCAAACATGAAAACGCACCTTCCTTTTGATTAGTGTTAAGATACTTCCCTATATGTCAGACCAACAAGTCAATAAATAGGTCAGCAAATGGAGCCGGACAGAAAACCTTCAAATTTCAGGAACCAACTCCAGAGCAAGCAACTGCACTTGGTTTGCAGAGACAGGAAGCTGCATCACCTAATACCAGTTCAGTCTGATGCAACCAGAAACAGAGTTTAATTAAACAAGAAGTCAATGAACACCAGAGAGTAAAGAGAAGAGTAGCTGGATTTGAAGTGACTGCTAATGGTGACATAGGGCAGCATAGCTTCTTTTTAAGCACTGAAAATAGAAGGATATTGAGGGTTGACATTTGATTTTTCAAGTCTTGGTAATTATGGTTTTAGTCATGAAAATACATGCAAGCTCATAGGATGATTAATATTAGCATGGTCTTCTAAGTGCAAGTGGATTGTCAATAAGACAATTAAGCCTGCATCAATAATATGTACTGTATGCTATTATCTGATATTCCAAATCTCAGGTTACTGTCATCTCCAAAAAGCAAAGAGAACCCTTTAGCAATGTTTCAAACAGTTTTGCACCAAGGAAGTATGCAATTCTACATTAATTGAATGGCATGGCACCTGCAAAGGAAAAAAAAAAAGAGACTGTTCTTGAACACTGTACAAATAACTCATGAACTCCTGGTAATGAAAAATGTGAATCTGTGAAAGAAAGTGCTGCAATAGAAAATTACCAATTCTGTTCTTAAAGTAAATCAATCACTTACATCACATGGTCCAAGTCAATAGAAGGACTGAATAAGTGCTATCATTGACCTTAATCAACCAACAATCGGTGTTTAGGAATCAGAAAATCTTGATCTAAAAAAAAAAAGCTTAGGTCATTTAAAAAGTCAAAACATTTGGGATTCCTTAAAGATGTAAGTTTGTCTAAGCCCTTGAACACATTTTGCAGGGGGAAAGAACATCTTCTGAAGACAGCAAGTGAAATCAAGTCACAAGACATAAACCCTACATAACGTAATCGCTATACAGTTATGAATTGAAAAATCATTTTTCTTGAGAAGTAAATCAGGAAGAAAAGCATACTATAAAACAACTACTTGGAAATATTTTAGAACTTGAATATGATTTAGGATTGAACAGAATAGTTATCTCCAAATTAATGAGCCAGATATAATAGTACAGTGTCAAAATATTGATTTTATTTTATTCTACCTATTGTTTGCATTTTGCTTGCCATTGAAGACAACAAATTTTTCATTGTTTCTTAACATTATTACATTATTTTCTATTTATTATGTGTATAACACCCAAAGTGTCATTTTCAGTGTGAATATGAAACAATCATGTGGTGATTCATGATAGGAACAAATACAGAAAGCTACTGAAAGCTACAGTAGTAGGTAATGGGGTAAAAAGTATTCTAAAAAATAAAAAGAAGAACAATATTTACCTAAACCATTGAGTATACATATCCTACTTCAGTTTGTATTTGGACACTTTACCAAGTCATCCCCACTCCGAGCTCCACAGCACTTGTATACATATCTGTAATTTATTTATTTATATTAACGTCTGTCTCCCCCTCTAGACTGTAAGCTCTTTGTGGACAGGGAATGTGTCTGTTTATTGTTTCATTGTACTCTCCCAAGACACAGGAGTATCTATGAACGTTGTGTATGTGTTGCTCTGCACACAATAAGCACTCAATAAACACAACTGACTGACTGAAAAATGAAAGATTCATTTTGTAATTGGCTTCTTTCAAAATCCACCATTAAATGACAGGTAAATAGAGGCAGACAGATAGATACATAGTTAGATAAATGAAAACTAAAAATGATGTCTACCATTTATCTAGGTTAGTTTTTACAACAAAAGTTCTTCCAAATTTAAATTCATCATAGATTTCTAACAAATCTTGAACAACTTCCTTAATGTACCATAAAAGTCATATATTTGTTTCCAGAATTTTTCTATTTACTTGCTTACATTTTAATATTTGGTATCTAAAGTTACACTTATGTGAATTGCAATTTATTTGCATGACTCTTTGGGATGCTTAGAGCTATTCAATGAAATTTACTTAAACATTGAAATATTGAGCAACAAAAAAAATCTGAGCCCAATGGCCTTTAACTAGTTATCTTTGCAATAACGTTTTATCTCGAAAGAAAGCTGTACTTTATGCTCCTCGAGGGCTGAAATCATGTCTACCAACTTTACTATTTGTATGAATCAATTAATCAGTGGTATTTATTGAGCACTTACAGTGTGTAGAACACTATACTAAGTGCTTGGACTCACTGAAACACTCAATGCAGTGCTCTGCACAGAGTTAAACCTTCAATAAATGTCATTATGATTATTAATAATAATATTTATTGAACACTTACTGTGTGCAAAACACTGTACTAAGTACTTGGGAGACTACAGTATAGCACCTGGGGGAGTGCATCATTAGATTGAAATGTAAACTACGTTCTGCACCTTAACACAAGCTGGGAACAATTTCACCAAGATCCTATAGTTGTTATCAAATTAATTAATTAATATCAGTGGCATAGACTCCTCCCTCAGAGTCAACAGAGATCAAAGAAAGCCAGAAAGTACCATAACACAGTTCCAGTAACACAATCAGTGTTGGAGCAGGTGTGCTGATATGAATTCAATCAGGAATTGATATTTATTGAGCACTTACTGGGTGTATGTAGCACACTTTACTGATCCCTTGGAAAAGTACACTCGTGTGGGCAGTAAAAACCAATCCCTGTCCATGAGGATTTTATAATCTAGTGGGGGAAAAGGAAATTAAAAGAAATTCCAGCTAAGGGAAGCAAAAGAGTAATAGGATATTTTCAGAAATGCTGTAGGGGTGGGAGTGGAGTGAACATTAAAGAACATCAAAGAAGATGGACTCAGGTGCATAGATAATGCAGAAGGGAGGAGAAAAATGGGTGGGGGGATGAGAGGTTAGTCAGGGAAGGCTTCCTGGAGGAGATATGATTTTAGTAGGGCTTTGAAGATGGGAGAGTGGTGATCCTTGTCTGATAAGAAGGGGAAGAGTTTCATACAGGAGGGAGGGTGGGAGAAAAGGATTGATGGTGAGACAGACAAGATAGGGGCTGAGTAAGAAGGTTAGTGTTAAAGGAGCCAAGTAGGTGGTTTGGGGTGGAGTGGGTGAGGAGGGAGGAGGGTGAGAACAAATTAAGTATCTAAAAGCCACTGGTGAGGAGTATCGTTTGGTTCCAGAGATGGATGGGCAACCACTGAAGGGTTTAGAGGAGTGGGGAAATGTGGACAGAATAAGTTTTGAGAGAGATGATCTGGGCTAAAGAGGGGAGAGGCTGGAGGCAGGAAGGTCAGCAGGGAGGCTGATGCAGTATTTGAAACATAATATGACAATGCTTGGACCAGAGCGGTGGCATCTGTACGTAGAGGAAGGGGTAGATTGTGGAGATGTTGTGAAGGCAGATCCGACGGGATTTGATGACAGACTTAATATGTGGGTTTGACGGAGAGCGATGAGTTGAGGATAATGCCTAGGTGGTGCACTTGTGAGACAGGAAGGAGGGTGGTGTTGTCTAGTGAGGCTTGCTCCATTGCAGCATGGTGCAGTGGATAGGGCACAGGCCTAGGAGTCAGAGGTCATGGGTTCTAATCCCAGGTCTGCCATCTGTCTGCTGTGTGGCCTTGAGCAAGTCACTTGACTTCTCTGTGCCTCAATAACCTCATCTGTAAAATGGGAATTAAGACTGTGAGTCCTGTGTGGGACAGGCACTGCATCCAACCCGAATTGTTTGGATCCACCCCAGTGCTTAGAACAATGCCTGGCACATAGTAAGCACTTGACAAACACCACCATTATTATTATTATTATTATTATTATTACAGCTCCTGCTGCCAAATTACATAACTGTGCTGACTTCATTTTGATCTAAAAGTCAAGGGCGAAGGCTCTACGAGCCAGTGGGGGGAGAAGGGGGCACGGAAAGAAAAGAAGTGAGTGCAAAAATCCTGTGCTACTCAGCACAAGACACCCAGTGACAGGTAGCGAAGGTCTGGGGCTCCACTAAAGCACCATCTGTTCCTACCAAGATACCAACATGGCCCTGGACAGCCTCCACACTCGATCAGTCAGTCACTCAGGTGTATTGACTGAGTGCTTACCGTGCGCACAGCACTGTACTAAACTCTTGGGAGAGTACAATATAGCAATATAACAGACCCAGTCCCTGCCCACAACAAGCTTCTAGTTGAGAGGAGGAGGCAGACACTAATATAAATAAATAAATTACAGATGTGTACAGAAGTGCTGTGGGGAAGGGAAGGGGGATGAATAAAGGAAGCAAGTCGGGGCAACACAGAAGGGAGTTGAAGAAAAGGAAATGAGGATTTATTCAGGGAAGGCCTCGTGGAAGAGGCTGGTCCAATCCAGCTCAGCGCCTCGGCTCTCATCTTGCTGTTCCCCTCAACTGCTCATGTACCGAGCTCGTTGCTGCCTCCCTGCTCCTCCTGAACCCAGAAATTGTGCTATTTCCATCCCAAGAGGTGACCTACCCCCTACTCCCTCCCACGCTACCCATTAGGATGCAGAACTCGGGGGGCTTGGGACGAGAGGAAACCCCCGACCCCACCTCTCGGACCCGAACCTAAGATAGGAGTATGTGCTTTATGACTGTCCATGCTTCCCTGTATCGAGCAGAAACTCCTAACATTCAGTTTGAAGTCATTCAGTCAGCTCTCTCCTTCCCTCCTACTTAACCACTCTCTTCTCCTATTACAACCCTGTTCGCACTTGTCATTCATTCCTCTGAAACCTATTCTCTCAATTCTCACTTCACCCGCTGCCAACCTCTTGCCATTCTCCTTCTGTGGACGTACTTACCCTTTCAAATTCGACAGACCAAGTCTCTCCCCATTTTCAAAGTCCTTCTGAAATGACAACTCCTTCCCCATTTAATCTCTAATCTCCCAACCTATATTCCCCAATTCCCATGCCTCCACATTCACATTCCCTAATTACTTAAGAATGAACAACCCCTGTAGCGCATCGGTACATATCTGTATAGTCTATCATTTCTTCCTATCTGTAATTTACTTCAGTACCTCTATACTCCGCTAGATTGCAAACTCCTTAAAGGGCAGAATTCGGTCTACTAATTCTCTTGAACTCATCCATTCGCTTACTACAGCATTCTGCACACAGTAGATACTCAATAAATATTATTGATTATGGTGGAGGCGGATTATTATTATTCAAAATTTTTTTCAGTGAAGTCCTACTCCAAGCAAAAAACTAAAAACACTCAATAACGACAATAGTAAGTTTTCATTTCAAAAAATCAAGGGTATTTCTTCGAAGAGTGCCCAAAGTAAACTTTCAAAGATCTTTCTTGGCTGAAGCTAGGGATAGGTGGGTTGTAGTTACCCTCCCATTGAACAGCTCAATCCTCCTGGACTTGGGATGGGAAACTTGATTTCTATGTTGACCGTTTCTCCACACAAGTGTCCCCAGACACAGGGAGGTCACTCCTTTCATAAACGTCACTTCAGATGGATGACCAGGAATCCTATTTTTGATTAGAATCTACAAGTATTTTCTCTTATCCTTGGGTATCTTCAAAATGACAAGCCATCCCAGAATCAGTGAGAGGTGGAGAACAACTAAATAATAATAATAATTATGGTGTTGATTATGTGCTTGCTATGTGCCAAACACTGTACTAAGCCCTGGAGTAGATACAAGATAATCAGAGCAGACACAGTCCCTGTCCCACATGGAGCTCATAATCTGAACGGGAGGGAGAACAGATATTTCATCCCCACTTTTACTGATCAGGAAACTGACATAAAAAAGTCAGGTGACTTGTCCAAGGTCACAGAGAAGGCAAGAGGCAGAGGTGGGAAAAGGATCCGGGTCTTCTGACTCCCAGGTCAATGCTTTTTCCACTAAACCACAAAGCTTCCCCCCCAAAAAAGCACCAAAAAAAGGCAAAAACAAGATGAAACGTCCTTCCTCCCAGCCCTGATGACTGAGTTGGAATGCAAGCCTGTAAAGTATATTAATTAATTTCATAAATTAAGATTTAGGGTTTCTTAGACTGAAATGCAAATATATGCAAAATATGCAAATTACCTCACATCTTTGGATATAGTGAAAAAAAGTTTGGTCTCTTGAACTTAGAAGGTCACTTTACTTCTCCTGTTCTTGTCTTGAGACGAAGGCATAAATAGGACCCTGCTGAAATCTCCAGAACTTAACCCAGGGTGATCTCAACATGTTCTGAAGGTCACTCTACCTGCTCTCCGAAGAGATCCTCCATTTTTATCTAGAACTAGATTCAACAAGTTACTAGTTTTTTTTCCTTCAGCTTTTCTTTTCCCCTTGTTTGCTGAAACGTTTTTCAAAATAAACCAGTTCAGCAGTTCCTCAAGGACTCTTAGTAGCTCATTTGAAAAGAAAATTTCAGGAGTAAATAACGAGAGGAAAATTTTAATTACAAATGTGCCCAATAAACAGTAAAGAGGAATTCAAAGAGGAGTCACAATGCTTTTTCAGGGAGTTATTTAAATTGCTGTCAAACACCTTTCTGTGAACTGGGCTATCTTTATTTCCAAAACATTTGACTCGACACATAAAGTAAATATTACAAGTTCTTCAAGGTTAAATTTGTGTTTTGGATCCAAAGAACTTCACAAACCAAAAAAAAAAACCCTAATATTTTAAAATATTTAATATCTTAGCTTTCAAGGGTTTTTCATAACACACGCTTGATCGGCAATGAAAAAGAGACAGAGAATGCTACTTTGGCATCTTCCAATTTAGAAATGATGATGCAGGAAATCAAAAAATGCCTGAACTCTTACAGTGTTAATCAAAGGGTTAAGTGTTGACTGTATAACTGAAAATTAACTAAGAGCCTCCTTCACTTAGCTGTCCAGCAATGATTAGACTAAACAAGAACTGAAGATTGTGTAGCATTAATGCATGCACATTAAAAGACAAATCATATTAGGATTTTGCATCGGGTTTGACCATTGCTTGACAAGCCCTCTGGTTTCTATAGAAAGAAATTATCCCTCCTTACCACACAAAAGCTATCCTATAGCCACATAAAGGACTCCGCATGGGGCGAGTCCGAAACAGAAGTAAGTGAAAAGGACCAAGTTCTTCATTCTAAGTTCTGACTCCTGTAACTAGGCAGCTGGGCAATAACCACCCTCCAGATCAAAGTACAAATTACTTTATTGAGGATGGGAATTTTGATCTTCCTCCCATAGAAATTAGTTGATTTTTATCTGTACCATGATGTTATAAAAAATAAAGACAGGGATTGTGCAGCCACTTGAAAGGTTTCCTAACTGGGACCCCCAATGATAACGAGATTAGAATTCTTGTGTCAACTATTCATGTCCCAGGAAGGCTTTCAACAATGAACAAGGTTTATTTTCTGATAAACCAGAGGAAACAATTAATGAAAAATTCATTATTTCAATAGTCAATTTCTCATCTATCAAAATTCACCTCCTCACCCAGTTTTTCACGGCCCTAAATCACAAATATGATATTTGCCGTAAAGAGATCATTGTCTTTCTTAAATGTTTATGCGAAGTCCAACCCCTCAAAGGTGCATGCTACAGAATTTAAATACTTAGGTCTGCATAATTTTATAAATCACAAAAAATGTATACCCAGTTTGAACAACTTCAATAAAGTGACAGCATTTATCAACTATTTGAAAAACCATCCAAGTCAAGTGGAAGTAGGCATTATTGGAAAATAATGCTGAATTACAGCTTTAAATCACCATGTATTTCAGAAAAAGACTTTCGACTTTAAACAAGTGCAGGCTTAAGAACAGCTTGGCAAGGCATTTCCAAAAGTGAAGGATAGTTTGGTCGTCCTGAAACTTTCCCATGATCTATTGCATGCAAATCCCCATGATACGCAAAATGAACTGGTTAGTAAAACTGCACCAATGGGGAGAAAAATTGAGAGGAAATCAACTAAAAACAGAGCACACACAAGTTATCAGATCCATGATCTGAAAAAAGAACCAAGTGCCGACTGACTGGCCTTTAGGTTCTAAAACGATGAGTCCAGAGAAGATTAACATTCCAAACCGTTGGGTGTTCCAACCATTCAATGCCAGAAGTCTAGATTAGACTACCAAATTAAAGTAGGTATCTCTGATAGAACTCATTCAGAAAGAGGACTCGGAGAAAATCTCTACTCTTAAGATTAAGTCTTTCCCTGTCTGAACATAAAAAAAAATTGTTTACTTTTATAGTTTCACACACCGCTATTTTTTCACCCTTTTAATTTTCCTTCTACTATTGGACAAAGGTCATAACTTAACACTTGACCTCTTTATTTTAGTTGAACACTTCTTTAAAAAATACAACTTTTTAGTTGTTTCAAAAATCATGAGCTGAGTTTAATGAGCAGGTTTGACCATATTGCAATAGTGAGCACAACTCCTTTCCAGGCTTTAGTCTCTAATGGTCATCTGGTAGCAAACATACAACACACCCCAAAGTCGAGAGTCCTAGCTGAATGGCCAATACAATTAAATAGCTTGACTTGCATTTTCAATGGGATTTTGAAATGTCCAATAGGCTTTTATGGAGAAAAACCTGTTGTTTATGATGTTGTAGAGTTTACATCGCTTGGTTTTAAGTTTTTTTTTAAAGCTTTAAAAATATTTCTAGTAGCAACTTGGTTTAGTGGAAGGAGCACTGGCTCAGGAGTCGAAGGACATTGGTTCTAATCCCGGCTCCGCCACTGGTTTGTTGTGTGACCTTGGGCAAGTCTCTTAACTTCTCTGTGTCTCCATTACCTCATCTGTAAAATGGGGATTAAAAGTGTGAGCCCCACGTGGGACAACCTGATTAGTCTGTATCTACCCCAGCTCTTAGAACAGTGCTTGGCACATAGGAAGCGCTTAACAAATACCATTATTATTAGGACTTCTTTTTATTTCCTGGCTAGCTAAGGACAAATGTATTATTGTATTTTTCAAAGACAGTATTAAACGTAGAAAAGATCAAATTACATACAGATATAATATCAATAATACATGTGTATATGTATATGTAAATATGTATAAATTCAGATATTACAAGTTCAGCTCACTGCCCTCTCTAGTCATCACGGTACCTGCAATATTCAACTCTTTAAGAACAGGTATGCATATAGTATCTCGTTTTCAAACTTGAATTCATGATGGCTTTGTCAGTGGACATACTATAATTTACAATTTAAAAGGCAATTTTAAGGTCATGTTATTATCAGTTTTTTAAAAAAATATTTAAAAAGCTGCCCTCTGTAAATGGTAAGACATAAAGGAAGGTAGATCAAGACTCTAGAATATTTTCTTCTCTGATACCTGAGGAATTTATATATGTAACTTACACTACGGCTAATGGGAATTATAGACATAAATGTCCCTTGAATTAATGCAAGAACAAACCCCTTAGGGGCCCTATCCCACAGCTCTTCCATGAACCTAAATCCCATCAAAATCAATGGGAATTACGTGCATGTGAGAGCTGTGGGCTTAGTATAATGGTAATATCACTATAATTAAGGCTGAATAGGCATTTCTGTGATTAACCTTGATTTTTAAGGAATCTATATTTTGGTCTTTACAGTCTGAATAGAGCTACGGCTTCATCTTTCCTTTTGGTGACTTCAATAACGAAACAACAAAGAAGCTTAAAAAAAATTGGGAACGGTCACAAATGCTTGATTGAAAAGTCCAGATGTGAATGAAATAAAAGGGCAACTAACTTAATAAAGCACAGGATTATCCAAAACATTAGGCAAGGGGAGGTTTTTGGCTAAGGAGCAGCACAGGGGAAAAGGGGAAGGAGCTTATAATAGATGCTTTTAGGAGATGAGCTCTACCTTGGTAATGAAGGGCATCAGTTAAATAGAAAATGGGTAATCAAGGTTATACTATTCAGATGCAGAACTTTCAGGAGAATGTCAGTACAGGCCTATGGTGATCATTTTTTCTATATCAAAATGGTATTTAATCTCATTGCAGAGCCACAGATTAATAATAGCAGAAAAGTATTTTCACCAAATCCCCTTCCCTTCCGTATCCCTTCCTGCCACCTACATCTCTGTCCCCTTTCTTCTCTTAAACAAGGCACTTTATTAACAACTCAGCTAGGCCCTTTCATTTCAACTTCCCCCAGCCTTACGGTGCACCCTACTTATCCCTATTCATAAAAGAGTCTCTCTTTCTTCCTTAATGACAATCTTAAGAATAAGGGGTGTCGGGGGAGCGGGGGGGAAAACTGTATCTACTGCTCTGATCTGTTTTCTTTCCCCAACAGCCCTGATCAGATAGGTGGGCCTCAGAGACAGTCTGGGTACGTATGCTCTTTTATGTTCGGAACCACTCGCCGCTCACCTACAGCCTAAATGTTCTCACTTTGAAGACTGGAGTACGATGTCAAAAGAGAAATAACAACGTGGTATGGTCGGAGGCCTTTTTCAGAGTGCAAAAATGAACTAACGGGAAGGAAGTCGAAGATCTCATTTAGAAAAACAAAGTTAAGGTCAGTTCAGAGATCTCCCAGCAGGGTCCTACCTTATGAATTCCCAAATCTCAGAGGCTGTCAGCTGCAGAGACACTACTCTTTCCCAGGAGCGTGGAATTCTGGACAGTGGACTACTAAGCATCTCTCCAGCCGATCGAGAGGTGTTGAGGAGTTCAGAAGACCTCGGAGGAGGTTCGGTCAGGACCTTCTCAGGTGAGTAAGCCAAAGGGGGCAGGAAGAATCACAGAGAAAGTCTAAAATGTGGTGGATGAAAAAACTCATCACATAACACAACTGATTAAAACCAAAACCAAGGCCGGAACCAAGCAAGGAAAGCTAAAGCGACCCATCCGAACCCATAGCTGAGAACCAAAACCTCTTCTGAGGCTGGGACGGAGGATAAAGTCACTTCACTTTACAACACTGCCCTCTAAACACAAAGAGCATCCCTTGAAATGGATCTGCTGGACGCAGCACGGTCAGCAGCTAACCAATCGATCAATCCATCAATTGTATTTATCGAGGACCTACTGTGCAAACCGCTGTACTAAGCGCTTGAGTGAGTACAATATAACACAGTTGCTAGTCACACTCCCTGCCCACAGGAACTTACAGTCTAGAGGAGGAGCTTACAGCCTACCATTTAAAGGGGTAGGATACCAGCAGATCAACTTTTAGAGGTGCTCTTTTGCACCACTTCTCTGCCTTCTGCTTTAACTTCCCAAGGACCACTATTATGCAGTTCCTTTTTAAGAAGGCTCCTCCAGAGGCTTATTCAACTGAATTCTTTATAAATAGCCTCCCTTATGCAAACCTTCCTCCTGCTCCCTGTTTGTAGATATTTGATTTCTGTCTACCTCCCCGATTAGATTGTAAGTTTCTTGAAGACAGGGATCTGGTCTCCCGCTTCCCTCCCAAGCACTTGAAACAATCCGTCAGTGGTATTTATTGAGCAGTTGCTAAGTGCTTGTGAGAGTACAGTAAAATAGAGTTGGGAAACACCACCCTTCTCCTTGTCTCTCGCACACAGTAGAAACAGCAGAGCTTAGTTTAGAAGCAGTATTACTTAGTGGACGGAGCAAGGGCCTGGGAATCAGAAGGACCTGGGTTTTAAGCCCTGCTCTGCCACATGTCTCCTGCTTGACCTTGAGCAAGTCACTTAAATTCTCTGTGCCTCAGTTACCTCATCTGTAAAATGGGGATAAGAATGTGAGCCCCATGTGGGATAGTGACTGTGTACAACCTGATTAACTCGCATCTACCCCAGTGCTTAAAAAAAGCGCTTGGCACATAGTCTCTGCTTAACAAACACCATTATCATCATCATTATTATTATTATTATTAAGGTCAATAAATGCAATCAGTTCTCTTATAACATGATGAGGGATAGTGGTGGGATGCTTCTGAAAAACTTCGCATTTATGAAAAGTTCCTTACAATAATACATTGATTAATGTCACAAACATGCACAAAACTACTTCTCTCCATACCTCGCAGGGCTTTTGTTCCAGAGACATTGTGAAGGACATTTCCTAATTCCTCAAGAGTCTTCAATCCAAAGTGTGTAATGAATACCCATTTTATAGAAGAACTGACTATACTACTGTTTGATTGATATGTACCCTTCTACAATTCTGGGCCAAAACATTGCAGTCCCACCCTATCCAGATAATGTATATAATAATATATATCCAGATAATATACATAATTTAGTATTTTTGGTACTTTACAGGTACCCCAGAAATAATAATAAGACGAATAATGACTGTAATAATAGTATATTTTAAGTATCTACTATGTGCTAAGCACTGTACTAAGTGCTGGGGTAGGTACAGTATAAACAGATAGGATGAAGTCTCTTTCAGCTGAAGTTCATGGTCTAAGTGGGAGGGGAAACAGGTATTGACTGAGTCCCCATTTTACAGATGAAGAAACTGAGGCCCAGAGATGTTAAATGATTTGCCCAAGGTGCCACAGCAGGCAAGCGGCAAAGTCAGGATTAGAACTCAAGTCCACAGGCTTCCAGACCATATTCTTTCCGGTAGGCCACACTGCTTCTCTGCTGGTGATATCCTAGTGAAAAAATGCAGGATCAGATCCCTGCTATATTGCAAACCCCACAACTAGATTGTAAAATCTATGAGGGTAGAGATTGGGTCTATTAACTCTACTGTGTTCATTCATTCGTTCATTCAATCGTATTTATTGAGCGCTTACTATGTGCAGAACACTGTACTAAGCACTTGGGAAGTACAATTCAGCAACATATACAATCTCTGCCCACAATGGGCTCACAGTCTAAAAGAGGCGAGAAAGACATCAAAACAAGTAAACAGGCATTGGTGGCATCACTATAAATAAACAAAATTATAGATATACACACATCATTAATAAAAATAAATAGAATTACCATTATAAATATGTACATATGTGCACAAGTGCTGTGGGGCCGGGAGGGGGGTAGAGCAAAGAGAGTGAGTCGGGACGATGAAGTGGGGAGAAAGGGAGCAGAGGAAAAGGGGGACTTAGTCTGGGAAGGCCCCCTGGAGGAGGTGAGCTTTCAGTAAGGCTTTGAAGGGGAGAAGTGCGCTAGGTTTGGCGGCTTTGAGGAGGGAGGGCATTCCGGGCCAGAGGTAGGACGTGGGCCAGGGGTCGACGGCGGGACAGGCGAGAATGAGGCGCAGTGAGGAGGTGAGCGGCAGAGGAGCGGAGCCTACGGGGTGGGCAGTAGAAAGAGAGAAGGGAGGTGAGGTAGGAGGGGGTGCTGAACAGCTTTGGAGAGTGTTCTTCTAAGCACTTACCATCGAGTTCTGCACAGAGTAAGCACTCGATAAATATGATTGATTTCTACTTAGACTGTGAACCCCGTGTGGGGCCTTAATATCTGGTATCTACCTTAACACTTCAAACAGTGCTTGGCACATAGTAAGTGCTTAACGAATCCTACAGTTATCCATTTATGAATTCATTCAATTGTATTTACTGTGTGCAGAGCACTGTACTAAACTCTTGGGAAGTACAATACAGCATTAAAGAGAAACAGTCCCTACTATTATTATTAGTATTCACTGATGGATGGATGGACCAAAAGTAGCAAGTCTCCAGTTAAAACTGAAAGTATTTAGAATTGACGGTCTGTTGTCAGCACTTGTGTTCATTCGGTCTTTGACCTGGGACTCCTGATGCCACCCACGAGAGAGTCAGTGGTAAATGCCACGTTGTCCTGGAAACTAGACTTGGAGGACCAGTCCATCAGCCTATACAAACCTCAGCCCATCCTCCTAGTTGACATTATTTCCAGAATTTCCATCACAGACACAGATTTTGAAGTTTGCTCACCAAATCCAACAACCATTTAGTCTAAGTCTTCATCTCTCAACCTGGGCATTCATTTTGACTTACTTAGATTGTGAACCCCACGTGGGACAGAGATTGTGTCCAACCTGATTAAGTTGTATCTTGCCCACACTTAGAACAATGCTTGATACGTAGTTAAGTGCCTAAGAAATACAGTAATAACAATCATAATAATAATTTTAATGTCTTTCAGGTGATTATCAACTTGGAATAAGTCCTTACAAGACTACCTAACTTTAGCCTTAGTAATTTTTTTTTCTTTCCAGGAAATGTACCTTTTTTCCTCTAGTATTGTTTCAATCTAATGCCGGAGAGACTTTCTCTAATACAAATTTGTATTTTCTTTTTTGGTTTCTCCAGAATCCATCTTCAAGAGAAAACATGTGAGAGTGGTCATATGGGAACATTAATTTTCTTCTACCTCAAATCCAAGATCTCAAATCAATGAAAGGAAGAAATGAAAATGCCACCACACATATGAGAGCAAACATCTTCCAGGCTGATTAGCAGTGGAAATGTAAGACAGAGTCACATAGAGTCGTACAGCTGGAAGGGAACTCGATGAGGACAAGGATTTTTAAAAATTGTCCTCAAAGAGGAGTATTCTGTTATACGGTTATGTAAACCCCCTTAATGTTGAGAGAGAAATGTAAATTGAGAGTTCAGCTTAGTCACAAGGCTTGTAAAAAGACGACATCCAAAGATGTTAAAAGGCTGTAATTGTCCTCATTCAAGCTGAAAAAATAAATCTATTTGCTTTCTCCATTTATGATACTCTTTTTTAAAAAAAGTTCATCTATATTCCCTTGAGCGCTTTTTTTGTTGTTGTTGTTTATTCAAGGCACTTTAAAGACACCTGTGCAATTCAAAGCCAACTTTTGAGCAAAAGGCAACCGCCTTCAGAAAAAAAATGTTTAACTCAGATTTTCTTATACCGGATAAACTTGTGCTTGTTCCATAGAACAAATCTGAGTGTCTTTTAATGGGCGAGTAGATTTTATAGGCCTGTTCTAATGTAAATTTCCTTGGTCACCTAGGGTTCCCACGGTGTGTAAGCCACATAATGTGTCAGCTTTCTCTTCTGTAGATCACAATTTCTGATCTCAGCATTGCTTTCACTGCTGGAAGCTAAACTGATACTGATGCTGTAACTTCCTCTCTTCTCACTTTCCTCTCCGATAATGAATGGGTTATTGGCCTCTAGCATGGACACAAATATGACAATCAGACTCCTCATTATATAAGTCTTCTGTGAAGGCAGTGCCGGACAGCAGAGTTAACTTGCTGAGTGCTAGAGATCTTAAGTGTGTTCAGAAGTTAAGCACTCCAGGGAGAGAACAATACCTTTGTCAGTGCAGTGGTCCAAGTGAGTGGAATTTTATTGAAAACCTTCTCTAACGGGTTGGTTTCTTTTTTCATATTTCCATCTATATCATCAGAAGCTGTTTCACCAAACCTTGCATAGGGTGAAAACACTTTAGAGGCTCTCTCTGCAAATGAAATATGAAGTACTAACCTTTTTTCATATGCCCAGATGTTAAGTTCATTTTCATCACATTTATGCAAATTTCATTTGAACAGTAAATCAAAAGAAAGCTTAAATCATTGTGTAGTATTAAGAAATCAACAGTAAATCCGGTTTACTCGCGGTGATATTAACATAAAGTCACACTTAAGGGAGTAAAGAAAAGGAACAGATGTCTGTAAGGTTTCCAAGGTAAAGATCAACCAGATAGATTTGGGATTTCTGGACATCATAATATACGAATCCACGTATGGGGCTCCAAACTCATTGAAACTGGATTGGATTTAAGACACGATTTGTTTTATGGTGTCTCTGTGGCTCTTATACAAATCCAAACCCTCTAAAGTTGAATCAAACTTTAAAGAAATGAAAAAAATCAACAGCATAAGGGGTCAAAAATGACGTTAACGTTCAGGCTGTATAAATGGCAAGGCTCAAAGTAAGAGTCTTGCTGTATTCGGGAGTCTGAGAGCTAGTTAGTCCTCTCATCTATGGTGGGGGGGGGGGGGCGGAAAAACTTAATTCATAGGGACTCATAGGGCTTGCATTTGTCAAGGAGCAAGACGTCAATGCTATCATTATCAGGCAAATCAGCCAGGCGTTTAATGGTAGAATCAGGAGACATTTGCTCTCCACTATCAGAATGACATCATAACTAAAACAGCCTTCAGCAAGAAGCGCCTATTCACAGAGAAGAGAAACATAGTGTAATACTTGGGTTACCCCCAGGCACTTTAACTCAACCGGGTTTTTGGCGTCATTGTACCCCTTTCTACAGGGGCGTCTACGCCCTCCCTCTAAAATTGCACCATGATTTTATTTTTTAATTAGGATTTCATTTTCACAAAACATGACTTCTCCCCCAGGTTCGCCCCTCTCCACAGAAGAAAAAAAAAATTAAACCTGAAAGACTGCAACACCCAGCCACCCAGTCGAGCGAGGACTGGATTGTTTGATGGTAACAGATAGACTTTAACTAGAGGATGGATGGTATTTGCAACAGATTTTTCAATTCCTAAATGAGCTTCGGTTTTGAGGCCAATCTATGGACAATCTGCTATGAGCAACTAAGAGTTAGAGCATTTTTTAAAGTGGAAAGCTCATCCTTCTCCCCCCCCCACCTTTTAAAATACACACATACACACACATCATAATCTTTGAGTAGCAGGGAGGTATTGAGTGATGAACCGCTGAGTGATCAGTTAACATGAAAAGCAGCACATTAGATTTCCCAGCACCTCGAAGTACAGACCCACAAATTCACAGATCCAGAATTACGATTTGTCAAAATATTTTTTTTTTCAAAGTATCGCTACAGGTACACGCATCGTACAAAAGCTTCACCTTGCCTAAGAAGTCGGAGGAAAAAAGTTATGAAAGCAGCCCGAAAACCTAAAGTCCCTGAGGCTACAGAAAAATCCCGCTATTGAGAAGCCACCCCCAGAGACCAGAGAGGGAATGTATAGCTTTCAGAAACCCTTCTCATCGTATTTGCACTTAACCTATTGATGTACTTATGCAGGTCACTTACTTTGGAATATGTTTGAACCGTTTTAAATCATGCAGATCGCCGCGATTTTCACTTGGGTTTGCACACAAGTTTCATGGAGGAAGGAGGAGGAGGAGGAGAAGAAAAAAAAAAGATCCAATTATGCAAATCTGCTCCGGGATAGGTGGTGAATATTCAATATGACGAAGCTACTGTAATAGTTCAATGCAACACACTGTACTGGGCAGATTTATGAGGGAGCGTCACCATTACGCCAGGTCCTGGTCGCATGAGCATCTTGAAGTTAATTAAAGCTGCAATGTCCACTTTTCCAGAGACCCTCCCCGGTCAGGTTTACTATTTCAGCATCAAACCCGTTAAGGGTATCGTTTTCTCTCTCACCCCACTCCTTACAACCTCCTCCTCTCCCCCCTCACCCCCTTGTCTCTCTCCCTCCCTCTTTTCGTCTCCTTCCCCCCCTCTCTTTCCCCCCCCTCCTTCCACTCCACTGACTGAACAATGAACAAAGATTTGAATGATAGAAGGGGGGGAGAAAAAAAACTTGTCACCAGGATAATCAATTCCCATCATAACAAGTAAAAATACAGTTACTTAGCAAACTCAAAAAGAAACCCCCTTCTTCTCTCCCCCATCATCACCCCCTCCCGAGCTTGTTTCACACACATACATACACACACACGATCCACACACACACACACACAATCCACACACACACACACACACACACACCCCTTTTCCCGGTCTTTCTCAAGTTTGCCAATCCCCTTTGGAGCAAGTCTAAAAACGGCAGTCATCCTTGTTTTGTGGAGTGAATGAGGCCAAACAAGGCTTCTAAACTTAATTATGACACTTAAAAATAGTCGCCCTCCCCCCGCCCCCCCAGCCTTCCTACCCCCACCAGCCCTGGAGGCTAGCTAACCCCCCGCTATCTCTATCAACTGGGCCAGATCAGCTCAACCAACACGGCCCCTGTTGGATTTATTTTAAACTGCACAGCACCGAAAGGGCACTACATGCTATAGCACAGACAGTAGTAACACACACAGACACACAGACACACCACACACATCACACTCGCAGACATATACACATACGCCTTTTGGGGAGTGGGGTGAGGGGGGGACGACTACCAAGACCAGTTGCCATACAATTGCCTGTTATCTATGCCTTGTATTCTTATTGTTTGTCCATGCATTTTGAATAACAAACAGGGCAGGCTCTGTGGGTCTGGCTTGCAAAGACTCCTCTTACCCAGCTCATTTTCTGCTAAAGTGAAAATGAAGAAAGCTGACAAATCACGTCTCCTCCTAGACACTATTATAGACATAACAATATCCGCCAAACAAAACCCTTTAAACAATAACATCCAGCCAGATAAATAGGCTGCTTACCCCCCCTCCCCTTCTCAGCCCCCACCCCCATATTTTAATACAAAACTCACCCCCCTCTCACCCCCTCAATCCCCACCCTTCTCCCCTAAAAAAAAAAACAAAAGACAAACATTTACCAAACCCCACTGGATTGTCTAAATATTTCTCCAAGAGACAGATAGCAGTCACCGACTCACAACGATCAGGATGCAGAAGTCAAAAAAACTTAACTTTCCACCTGTCCCCAGTGAAATCTCTGCTGTAGTTTCCCTGGAAGAGCTAGAGACCAAAAAAAGCATCTCCCTCTCCCACCCCCCACCCCGATCCCTTTCCACCCTCCCCCCACCTTCTTTCTGTTGTTTTTTTTTTAGTTCCCTGGCGTCTGTGTTTCAACCTCCCCTCACATTATATATATATATATATATATACATCTATATACATAGATATCTATATTTTAAATTATTTGCAAAACTGCAACAGATGGGCGCATTGAGATCTGGATTCTTTCCTACTCATCATCAAAGAAAAGCTTCTCTCTCTCTCTTTCTCTCTCTCTCTCTTTTCCTAAAATATATCCCGAGACCCGCCTACGACTGTTTTCCTCAATACTTCATCTTTGCAAAATAATTCACGAAGCAATTCAGCAGGATATCAGCCCAGATCAGAGCAGCCCCAGCCACGCATCTGAGCCGAAGTGGGAAGAAAAAAAAAAAGCTCTCCACACTTTCCCAAGACGTCCTCTCCTCCATCCTACACTCCCCCCCAACCCCTTAATTCCCTCCCAAGCCCCCCCTACCTCTTCTCCTCCCACCCTCAGCCACTCTCCTTCACTGGTCCTGCAGCCCCCTCCTCCCACCCCAAATCCAACACATCTTTGGGTCCGAATCTGCTCTCTCCCCCATCTCCAGATCTTTCCATTTAAGTTTCCCCTGTAACCTGTTACTCTGATTTTATTAATTTTTCCTGGTGCATTGATAGACATATATAGGCATAGACATACACAACATATAGCGATAGATATACATGTCTCTGTCCATATTTAATGGCCCCGTGTTTGAGGGTGACAGGTGCTCCCAAGCTCCAGGGCTGCGTTTCCAGGCGGGTTCTCTACCTTGGCTCCAAAGGTTTTAAACCTGAGCTGACATTTAGTGCACACACTTGAATGTCATAACGCTCCCTCAAAGCATTATGCACGGCTCCCTATTCATAAGAGGTCGATTAGAGCACAAAATGGCAGGTCTCTCCGGCACTTGAATCTCACAAGTTTGACACATGGTATGCATCAGCTAACTTTGATTAAAAAAAAAAAATGGTTACAAATTACACTCCGGCGGAGCCGGAATTCTGCGAGGAAGAGAGGGAGGGAGAGGAGTCTGTGTGTGTGTGTGTGAGAGAGAGAGAGTGTGTGTGGGGAGGGGGATTGTTTAAAGTCACTTTTGCAAAAGTTTACTGGGCAACAGTTTTTCCAATTTCCCCCCTTCCTCCAACTGATCCCCCCCACCCCCGCCCCTTGCAAAACTTTCTCCTGCAACTTAGGCTCGGGTTGGCTGGGAGTGGAGCTGGGGGTGGGGGGGGTGGGGGGGGGTGAGAGGGGTGTTTGTGTGTTTGGGGGTTGGAGGAGGGAGACCTGGAAATTGGGGTGCGCAGGGAAGCGCTCCCTTGGAGCTGCAAGACTGAGAATCCGGGACAGCTCTTCTGCAAAGTAACGGTTTTGGGGAGAGCCCGGGGGTTGGGGGGTGAGACGGCCCAAGTCCTCTCTCCAGGCTAAGTTCTAGAGCGCCGTTCAATGGCTTCTCGGCTCCTTTCAGAATTTTCTCCTTTTTCCCTTGACAGCATTTCTTGCAAACGTCACAGCTATGGATATTTAATTATACTGTATTTTCTTAAAAAAAAATCCGCTGGGGGAGTGGGAGGGCGGGTGGGGGGAGAAAACGGCAGGCCTCGTTGCGATGAGGAAAGAGGGAGAAAAAAAAGAAAAAAGAAATCCAAAGAGCCCAAACTCACTTTGGCATCTCTGGGTCCCACTGTCCGGAGCCCCCACCCCCTTCCCTTCCCGGCCCCTCCGCGTCTCCCCACTTTTCCCCCTCCCGACCGGCGCCTCTGCAACACCCCCCCTTTTTTTTTTACCTTTGTCTTCCTTACCTTCAACATTTAGAGCAAAGCGTAGGGAGAAACTCCAGCACGTAAACGGAGCGTTGTAAAAGATTGTGTTCAATGAATAATGAAGCATGTCCACATGATTGACTTGATCATTTTCTTGGGCTGAGGGGGAAAAGCACAGCTCCGAAGTCTTACCGTTGCCCACTCCGGTTAGCCTTTCTAACTGTTCCCAACGTATCCCAGGCAAAGAGTGCTTTATTTTAATCTGTCTCTTTTCAGAATCACCCTGTTCATTGATACTGATCACCCAACATCACAAGACATTCGCATCTTTCAGCTTAGACTCCCCCTATCTGGTAGGTGAAATGCATTGTACCATTAAAAAAGCTCTCCATTGTCGTCTTGGCATAATTCACAGCAACTAGATAGGTCTTGCGGCATTTAGCTTTGATGAGCCAAATGCTGAACCCTTGATATAATAATCTACAAAGAATGGTCTGTGATCGTCCATTTTTTCTCTCTGTCTAGCAACTAAGAAACCATTTAACACAGCGCAGCTTGGTCTTGACCTTGAGCTCATGTAAACACACTTATTAAAATCTATCTATTCTCTAAGAGCCACATTCTGATTGTCAGACTCGTTACTCAGACATATATCAGCCCCCTCGCCTGTCATTACTTTGCATTCCTGCCTTTGACTAAAGAATTTTTTTTTTTTTTTTATCCAGCCCGAGAGAGATTGCCACGAAGAGAGAGAAAAGAGAGAGAGAGGGAGAGAGAGGGGGAGAGAGGGGGTTTGGGGAGGGGATGGGGAGGGGATGGGGAGGAAAGCGTAATTCTTACCTGCTCCTGAAACTATTTAAAGTCTTTTTCTTTAAAAAAAACCCACAAAACTCCAGGGTGAATCTTGGTGGACAGCGGGACATGAAGCATCAGTCACAGCTCCGGCGTTTAAGAGAAGTAATCAGCGATAAAATGACGTTGATCTGCACTGTAACCTTGTGGCGTATTTAATGTAAATAAGCCAGTTATGTTGCCAATCGCATAGATACAAACACATAAAAGGTCCTCAGCCTTGCATTTCCATTCTTTCCATTAGAGCTGACTTTATTTACAGACACTATTTAGGGGATCATGATAATTCTAAAACAATACTAGTGCCAAATGATTATGAAAATATGATTTTAATTAATCACGTAGTAGGCAAGGAAATTAGCATACGGTAATTAAACTTAGAGAAAAACGTCATGGAGGTTCTCTGCCTTATGGGTCCGGAATAATCATTAAACGATGGGTTTCAGGACTTAATTATCAAACAAATAACTTTTTTAAAGCAACTTTGCGAGGTTTATCCTCAGGGCAAACGTTTTAGTAAATAATACACAACCGGGGGAAACAAGGTGCAAATGTGTCCCGTGCAGTAGGTTATGTCTCCACAAAGCGAGGAAGAGAAGAGGGAGAAAAAGCTGAATAATGCAATTATGGATTCTGTGTCCTATAGTTGACAAAAGCATGGTGCCTCAATAGATTCTTTGTTATGGGATTATATAATGATTGTGGTGTAATTATGGGAAAAAAAAGATTTAGCAATAATAAAAAAGTATCAAAATACACCAATGGGCAGCTCGTTTAAAAGAAAAGCCTTGCTTGTGACATTAGGGGCATGTTAACAACAAAAAGGCAGGCTCCGAAAGAGTTGACAAATATATATATATATATATATATAAAAGACTGTGATGCGCATGATTAAGAAGCGATGGAGACAGATTGATTATTCAAAATGCCGAACCACAGGGACACTTAAAACATTGATTCAGGTAAGACTAGTTTCATCTCGACTGAAGATGACTGGCATTCATTTTAAATCAGTTTACTACAACAATACATGGAAAAAAATAAAGCTCAACATCACAAGCAGAAACCTTCCAGTTAAAATAAAGAGTCCAAGAGGAGGGGGGTAAAAAAAAAATGGGCGGGGGTTAGAGGGGTGGAGAGAGGGGAGGGAGGAGAGGAAGAATGTAGGGAGGGGAGGGGGTGGCAAAAGTTTATGTTTCTAACCATTCCTAAAAGAGCCGGTGGGATTGCAAGGAAAGAGGCAATTAGCTCTTCTGAACCATCTCCCCCAAGGCAACCATCCTTTCACCTAGCCACTGAGGCTTCTTGATTTGGGGCAGTTTGGGGGAGCAAGCAGTGTCCCCGCATCTAATTTAAGTGTGCGTTCATACAATTCCCATAGACCCAAGACGTTGCCAGCCTTACAACCGCACACTTGCAATAACTTTTTAAAAGGACAAGGGAAAATGAACTGGATTTTTCCAACATACTCTCAAAGTGAAGTTCATGAACAAAGTATGTTCAGAACTATTCAGTGGTGCAAAAAAAAAAAAATAGATTCCCATGCCTATACTAAAAAAGTTTAGGAATTCACTCCGCATCTTCCAATTTGATGTGTCTGAAATTCTCTTTGAACAAATTCCAAAATACAAGTTTTTTTTTCTATAGAAATTAGCATAGCAATCACATCAATAATATCACTATCTCTATGGGAATGATAACTGGAGCAGTGGGGGTGTTCTTTATTTCAATTCTTCGTGGATCAACTGATTATATTCTGTCTTCTTTTGAACTTGTTATTGTAAGTCAAGTGATTCTTTATAAGTGACAGCTTTGACAAAGAGAGGAGGATGGGAAAGCAGGTCGAAAGGAAGTTGCCATATGGACTTTTAAAAAGGCACTTTTTAAACAAGATAATGGGGAGATGGATATTGCCTTTTAACCCTATCCCAGCTGAACGCTTTGAGAAATCCCCGAAAAAGGCACTCCTCAAGATGAGGCATGCGTTTGCGGGGAAGGGGCTTCTAAGGGAATTTGAATTTTTCCGTGCACATCCCAATTTTCTTCGGCCCCCTCCCCGACTCCGAGGGTATTGTCCATGGAAATGCACGCCTGGACATCTTAAAGCTGCCGCTTCTGACATCTGACGGCACCACGGACTGGAGAGCTAGAATAGTAAGATGCCAGTCCACCTCCCCAGTCCACGTCGGAGAGGAAGAGGTAGAATTTCGGAGACAAAGCAGAACGTGTTAGGTACTGGAGGTGAGGGAGGGAGTGGAGGTTGGAGACAGTGAGGATAGATGCAGTAAGTTCTCACTGTTATCTGTCTGTGTGGGATACAGAGGGAGGAGACTCTGTGAGACGTGCCTCCTCAATACTGGACATCTCTTTGGAATGTCATATGCTGCTTCTTTCCACCCCCCACTCCCCCTTTTTGGCTTTTTTATTCCTTCCTAGAAAGGCTAATTAAAGACGGACAATGGAGACGCGGGAGTTTCTAGGCACAAAAGTGTGCATTGAGCACTGCTGAAAAGGGGGTTTAGGGACCTAAATCTTGCCGAGAGACGTTGTTTGCCCTGCTTGAGCAGTCCCCTGGAGTTTCCATCACTCGAGTCCGGGGGTGGGGGACCTGAAGCCCCCTCCTCCCTCCCTTCCACCTTCCCCATCTCTCCCCTCCCCTCCCCACCCCCATCCTCAGCATCCCTGGGGAAGGGAGAGAGAGGAAAGAGAGAGAGAGAGAGAGCACGAAAGCTGTGGGGAGAAAGAGGGAGAAAAGGGGCAAGAGGAAGGAAGGGGAAAGAGTTCGAGAGATGAGAGAGAAAAAGAGAGAGACAGAGAGAGAGAAAGAGGGAGAGAGAAAGAGGGAGACAGAGAGAGCTACTTAATAAAGGGGTAAGAGAAGTGGGAGGGAGGGTGCTTTCAAAGAGATCCCCAGGGTGAACAAGAAAGTGGGAAGAGGAGAGGACTTTTAGAGAAACTCATGAGAGAGGTAGTTGGAAAGGGTGGGATTTCGATTCACGCTTTCGACGGAGGGGAAGCTGGATTCCTGGCGCTCCCTGCCGGTGGCCTTGTGCTTTCTGACTTTGGAGGAATCCCCCTCCCTCTCTGGCCTGGAGTTTCTCCCCCCGGAGGATCGCCCCCACGTCCCCGAATGATGGACTATCTGGGAGACGAGAGTGGGCCGTGGGTGGCGTTGGGGAAGCTGTGGGGGGAAGACCGGGTGAAACCCACCAAACCCCAGACGTCTGAGGTCACCATCCAGTAGGCCCCGAGGGGCTGCCCTTTTCGGACCATTTCCCCCGCCTCCACCCCTATCAGCAGTATTTTTGCGAGTGCCTACTGTATCCACAGCGCTGTGTTAAGCGCTTCGGTAATAAACAGAGGAAAAAAATGAATACGATCCCTGTCCCGCCTTGCCCCACCCACCAAGGAGCTTAAATAGAAGTTCTTCTCTACTTTCCTGACACTCCTTTCCCTCTCTCTTTGAGAACTCCTAAGTCACTCCTAGAACCTTCCCACTGTTCTCGTCCTATAACTTTCTCCTCCTCTTTGGTCTGCTCTTCCCAGTCTAGAACCTTCTAGCTAGGTTCTCTTCAGAGCATCCTTTTCTCCTCCAACAGCCTCAAACTTCCTTCTCCGGACCTGGCTTCTCAAGCTTTCCCTCCCCTTTTAATCTGGCAAAAATCTGGCTGAATCTCATCTGGATCACTTCTCCGCCTCTTGTTTTACTCGGTTTCACCCCTTTCTTCTCTTCAGAAAACCTTCCCACTCTATCAATCAATCAATCATATTGATTGAGCACTTACTGCTTTTCAAGCACTGTACTAGTACTTGGGAGGGTCCAATACAACAGAGTTGATAGACACATTGGACTTGCCAACAACGAGTTTACGGTCTAGAGACAATGAGCCTCCCGAATCTTCCCTAGGCTTTTCTCTTCAAAATCATCCAAACCCTCGATTTTTCTTTTTCTTCTTCCTCTTTCTAAAATGCATTTTTCTTCCCAACTTTTGTTCCTTTTTCCTTTTTGCTCCTTTACTCTTGCTTCTTGCAGGGACTGAGTCCAATCTGCATGTATTATATCTACTCTGGTGCTTAGAAAAGTGCTTGGTCCAGAACAACTATGTTATTATTATTAATAATAATAATAATAATTTTCCTGCCCTTTTTCCCGGGGACTGTACTTTTTCATTCTTCCACTCACACTCCCTTTCTGGGTTTTCTGTCTCTCCTGTACTCCTTTTCCCTGCTAGCATTTTCCCTTTCTTTTCCCCTCCCTGACCTTTCTGACAAGCGCCAGCCAAACAAGAGTAGCTTAATTCCTATATAAAACCGCGTCTATGCCCTTCTTAGTTTCTCCTGCCTTTCATTCTCTCCTACTTTCTCTGTTTTTCTAATCCCCTCTTCTCATTAATATTACAACCCCCTCACCACAATCCCTGCTCCGCATTTCCCTTTTGGACATTAAAATCTAGTATACGTTATCACCGATCAACCCTGAAGCATATTGGATGTTTGAGAGAGTGCTGAGAAGGGGTGACTGACTCTGGGGACCAGGAATAGTTCAGTGCTGACTAAGGGTGATCACTGGAAAGCCACAGAGCAGCCCAAAGTTGGGGCAGTACGCGGTAACCTATTTAAACATGAAGACCCCCTGTGGAGCTCTTCATGTCACGCAAAGCACCTGAGAGGCATGTGCACACACAAAGATTTGTTCAGCTTGGTTTAAAAACAGCCCTCTTGGACACTTGGACTTGCTTCCCCATTTTCCTGCCAAAATGCTGTTACTCTACCTCAGCACCTGGCCCTCTTTCAAAGAGAACAAGAGGGGGCTAAAGCTTCCACCAACCTCTATTAGACGAATGGAAAAAAAAATGGAAGTTGGGGAGTGGCTAAGAAGATTGGAGAAATTTTTCACCCTTTCCCCCCACTTCATTCTTGTTAGTGATTTGCGTTTTCAAATGAGAAATCTTCCTGATCAATTTTTCCATTTCACTGTGGGCAAATACAGGAAAAGGGCAAGCTGCCAAGCCTGTTGTTTTCCTTTATCTCCAAAGAATAAATGCTGTAGAGGAGAGGAAGAGGAGGAGGAGGAGGAGGAGGAGGAGGGGAAGGAGCAGAGGAAGAGGAGGAGCAGGCGGAGGACGAAGAAGAGGAGGAAGAGGGGGAGGAAGAAGCTGTGAAAATTGCTTAGCGATATATTTTGGGTGCCAGGCCAGCAGGGGGAGCCCGAGAGCACCACACACTGTTTTGGGGGGTGGGGGCAATTTTTTGCCCTGCATCCTATGGATATTAAGCCTGCCCCCAATATTTTCCAAAGTGGGGAGGAGGGCTAGAGACTTTCCTGGAAGGTGGAGGTTGATAATTTGAAGATTAGGCTATTCAGCACTACATTTTGGTCATCTAGGTCAAGGTCAAATGTGTCCAAGCATTCTTTCAATCACAGGTGGAGGACCGGGAGTCCATTCCACACCTCTGTTCCTCACTCATCCATTGTGTGGCCTACCCTTTGAAATGTTGAGTTGAAAATCAGGAGGCATTATAAACGTATCTTTAAACGCCTGGGTTCGAAGATAAAGATCCACCATTCATTCATTTATTCAATTCTATTTATTGGGCACTTGCTGTGTGCAGAGCACTGTAGTAAGTGTTTGGTAGAGTACAATACAACAGAGTTAGCAGACCCGCTCCCTGCCCACAATAAGCTTACAGCCTAGAGGGGAAGACATATTAATATAAATAAATTACCGATAGGTACCCAGGTGTTGTGGGATGAATATCAACTGCTTAAAGGGTACAGATCTAAGTGCATAGTTGATAGAGAACGGAGAGGGAGTCAGAGAAAAGAAGGCTTAATCGGGGAAGGCCTCTCAGAGGAGATGTGACCTCAATAACTCTTCGAAGGTGGCGAGGGTGGTAGTCTAGCATATTTGGAGGGGGAGGGAGTTCCAGGCCAGAAGCAGGCTGTGGGAAAGGGGTCAGCGGCGGGCTGAACGAGATCGGGGAACAGTGAGGGAGCTGGTGCTAGAGGAGTGAAACATGTGGGCTGAGCTTCAGAATCATTCTGTTCCCTTCCTAGATGCCTGTAAATGTAGGCTCTGCGTCCAAGCCACAGTACTCAGCTGTGAGAGTCAGAGCTGAGGGAGGTCTGATTTTTTAAGGTTAAAAAAACCCCCAAAACCGGACATAAAAAGTCCAGTACCACATCAGTAGCACACAGGGGACAGATCAGCTGCAAACCAGACAACCAGCCACCAATATCCATCTCCAATTGGTCAGCAGAATTTTCAGACTTCCCAGTACTGTAGGTTGGTGAGCATTTGCCGCACTTGGGAATGCATATGTACAGGGGATTAAATTGAATAGCCTATAATATGGTTTAAACTTTTGGGGTCTTTTGAGAATACAAATTGAAACAATTAAGGTATTCAATTGTGAAAAGCAGCTACTGTGCATATTCAGTAACTAATTTTCTTGAGGATATTTCACGGCTTTAATTCTCACTCCGTGTCTTATAAATATGCCTACCATCCAGGACCCAAAAATAATCTGACCCTTAAATTTCTAAACTGTTGTGTACAATTTCGGTTGAGATTCTACCACGGAAAGATCACCACGAAAGCAACCACTGGGAAAATTCAAGAGCGATCAAATGCCCACTTAAGATTTTCAGGAAAGGTTATAAACCTCTACTAACCAAGAGACAGAAGTTAAGTCAAAAAGAAATTAGGTGGTAAATATGTTAGATAATCAGTGGTATTTATTGAGAGTTTACTGTGTGCAGAGCACTATGCTAAGTGCTTGGGAGAGTGCATTACAAAACAGTTGGTAGACGTATTCCCTGCCATTTTATGAATACTCATTAAAGGATTAAACATCCCAAACACATACACATTCACCCAACATCTTGGAATGACACCTTCAAAGTCTCTCTGGTCAACCAAGTTCATAACTTTTCAGGAGTTTTGGTTTTTTTGTTGTTGTTCAAACAAGCAAGTGGGATGCAAAGTAGTTAGGATTAATTAGCCAAAGGTTGTGACTAACCTAAGTGGGTTTACTAGCTTCGATCATGGTGCAGGGTGATTTGGATTTCCTTTTTTGTTGTTGTTGTTTAATCAAGCTATCTTTTTGTTAGAAATAATCTATAGACTCAATTTGATCCGCATTTTATTTTGAGGTCTTCCACCTAGATACCCAAGCTTGAAACAATGTATCAAAAATTCACCACTAGCCAAACTTCTTACTCGTGCACTGATTAAACGTGATACAGATTTATTTTGCCAACTACAACGGTTAGGTTCTCGACAGTCCCAAGACAAAAGGTTTATGGGATTGATGAGGTTAGGGAGTCCATGACTTTGGTCGCATTTTGGTAAAGTTTGAGAAGGTTTGTGATCATCAGAATAAACATCAAAAGCCAGTACTTTGCATGATGAATATAAATAAGGAAATATACAGTGTGTAAAAAAATCCGTGCATAGAATAGAGTTATTATACGAGTACAAATTATCCTAGGAAATTATAATGACTTCATTTTAAATAAGTTCTGCTAAGTTGCTAAGCATAAACGGGTTAAATAAGTTAACCTTCCTGACCCATCATCACAAATTGTACACTCACTTTGCATTTAGAGGCCATGATTAGGGCAAAAATGTAAAAAGCACAATGAAATTGAAAGATAAATGCAGAACACTGTAGCTGGATCTTACCAGTGCAAAGCACAATATGGGCTGAGTATATAAGGAATATAGACCCTGATCACCCCCACTGTACTCTCCCAAGCACTCTCTATAGTGCTCAGCCCGAAATAATAGTAAAAATCCAGCGAGGCTGAGTGGATAGAGCACTAGCCCGGGAGTCAGAAGGAGCTGGGTTCTAATCCCGGCTCCACCACTTGTCTGCTCTCTGACTTTGGGCAAGTCACTTCCCTTCTCCATGCCTCAGTTAACCTCATCTGTAAAACGGGGACTAAGACTGTGAGCCCCCTATGAGACAGGCACTATGTCCGACCTGATTTGTTTGCATCCACTCCAGCGCTTAGTACAGGGCCTAGAATATAGTAAGCACTTAACAAATACCACTGATATTATTACTGTTATTACTGTGCTAACCTATCCCAGTAGAAGTAGAATACTTCGAAGGCCAACATGGCATAGTGCCATGTTCTAGATGTTAGAGAAGTACAGAATGATAAAGTGTCAGATTACCTAATCACTATATGAAAACAGCTTACAACATCAGAACGTAAGCGCTCAATAAATATCCCTGATGAAGTCAATAAAAGGAGGAAGGAATTGGCTACAAATGTGAAAGGAAAAATGAAACAAAAATCTAGGAGGCAAGGATTATGATCAATACAAGAGGCACTCAATAAATACAACCGATTGATTCACTGCATTTCAATCTAGTCCTCCTGATGTGAGCCCCTCACATGGTAAGAGTGTGAGGGATTTGATGCAAGGCCATGGAAAATCGTAGTAGCCAAAAGGGCATTCGGAATATTAAACATGGTTACCGAAATTGCAGTTGCTAAGGAAAAGATTGTCGGCTGAGAAGAAGCTGTTTACAGCTGAGAAGAATTCTCTCCCCACCCTCATCTTCTGGTTCAAAATGGATGAAAATGATGATATTGAAGGGGATTGTTGGAGGATTCAGAGGAGAAGGAGTAATGGCATCTACTAAACACCATAGGCAACCACTTTGGTAACAGTGAGCAGCAACGAATAGATCTGGGAGGGAGGTTTGGGTTTACAAAAGAACTGACAGCAGAACGTGGAGACTGGAAAAGTCAGAGGAGACAAGAATGCGGACCATGGGAAGTACAGGGCCCCAAGGTGAGAAAACTCAGAGAGGACATTCAAGTTGGGCCTAAAAACTATTACTTGTTCTGGTCGTGCTGATCTCAAAAAGTGCCATCCTTTACAATAATTAATAGCTTAAAAACAGAATTTAATATCAGACACTATTTATTGATAGTTCAATAGTCATAGTGATACTTAAGTGCTTACTATGTGCCAAGCATTCTTTTAAGTGCTGGGGTAGGTAGATGTAAGATAATCAGGTTGGACACAATCTGTGTCTCACGTGGGACTCCCAGTCTAAATAGGAGGGAGAATAGGAAAGGGATCTTTATTTTATAGATGAGGAAACTGAGGCACAGAGAAGGCAAGTGACTTGTTTTTTCTGGACTCTCCCCTCCCCTGCCCTCTCCCAACTACAGACCAATTTGAAAAACATCGAGGCACAAGAGAAGAATTTTACATGAACATTTTAAATGTAACTGCCAAAGAAGGGATAGGAGAGGTAACTGAGGAGGAAATAAGTAGAAAGCAAATCCACGAAATGACAATCCAAACAGTAACTGACCTGAGTTGGAGGAATTCAGTAGGTTCAGGAAGTAGTTGGACAGCTCCTTCTCTCTCAGCTAGGATTGCTGCCTATTCTGCAGAGCTCAGGGAGGGGTGGGGAGAGGAAAAGGGAGAAAAGGAGAGGCCTAAATAATCCCCAACAGAGCCTAGAACAGCCTCTATTTCTACTCCATAGCCCAGGACAGGTAGAGTTAATGCAGTTAGCCAAGTGCCCAGATCAGAATATTTAGTATTTCAAAGACATACTTTAATCACGTCTCCTCCAAGAGAACTTCCCTAAGTCTTCATTAGCCCTCCTCTCTTTCAATCAATCAATCAATGGCATTTTCTGGGCACATACTGTGTACGGAGCACTGTACTAAACTCTTGGGAGAGTACAATGTAATAGAGTTAGTATTCCTGTTCCCTGATCATAAGGAACTTACAATCTACAGGAGGCTACAGATATTAAAATGAATTATGGATATGTACACAAGTGCCAGTGGGGAGGGTGTAGGGTGACTATCAAGTGCTTAAAAGATACAGGTCCAAACGCATAGACAACATAGGGGAAGTTAGGGCTTAATCAGGGAAGGCCTCTTGGATGAGATGTGATTTTGATTAGGCTTTGAAGTTGGAGTCATCGGCGGAACATTCTAGGAGAGATGTCCTGAAGGCAGGAGGAAATGCGAGACTGCAGAGAAGGAGAGAGGTCGGGATCTGAGAGGTAGATTTAGGAGTCGTTTGCCCAGAGATGGCAGTCGAAGCCATGGGAACGATTTAGTTCTCCGAGGGAGTGAGTGTAGACCTAGAATAGAAGAGGACTCAGAAGTGAGTCTTGAGGGGCTCTCACAATTAGGAGGTGGGAGGCGGAGGAGGAGCCCGTGAAAGAGATTGACAATGAATGGCCAGAGGGATAGGAGGAGAACCAAAAGAGGACAGTGTCGGGGAAGCCAAACTTAGATAGTTTCCAGGAGAAAGGGGTGGGGTACAGTGTTGAAGGAAGCTGAGAGTTTGAGGATTTGGATGGAGTAGAGACCGTTGGATTTGGCAAGAAGGTCACTGGTGACCTTTGGGAGGGTAGTTTCCATGAGGTGAAGAGTGGCAGATGCCAGATTGAGGGGGTCAGAGAAAGAAGTGGAGGCAATAAAATGGAGGCAGCAGGGGAGTAAATCTTGAATCTGGACCCTTTAAACTCTTGATAGTCATCAAAGCCCATGGAACTTATGTAAATAGCCATAATTTATTTTACTATTTGTCACCCTCTAGACTGATAAGTTCCTTATGTTCAGGAAACATGCCTATACTTAGCACAGTGCCCTAAACATAGTAAAGACATGATCAATCAATCAGTCAGTGGCATTTATTGATATGTGCAGAGCACCAAACTAAGCACTTGGGAGAGAACGATACAGCAGAATTAGCAGACACGTTCCCTGCCCATAACGAGCTTACCGTCTCAAGAAAAAACATCCACTGACTGCTTGATTGATTGATTTAGTAGCAAGGAATGATCTAGCAATTTTCAGCCCAGCTCCCGGACGTACAAGCCTGCCGCCCGGGAAAGTTTCTGCATTCTGTAGGACACGCAGTCAGTTTTTAGATGATGATGATGATGATAATGACTTCCTCCCAAGACCCAACTTCAAATTATGCTTTAATAAGCTATCTCGGAGGAGGCTTCTTAACGGCCTCCCATCTCTTTGTTTAATCCTCACCCTCATAGGTATTTCAGTCCTCAGTGGGAATCATATGGCGATTAGTACATTGCCCTCAGAGAGGGCCAGGCAGCGGTTTGGCCCAGAGGTAATAAAGACCCTGACCAGAGTGTCGCAGGCCATCACCGCACCTATCCCAAGTCAGAAAGCGAGATAGCTGCTCCAGGTCCTTCCAGGGAAATGTTTGATCCTCTCTTATAATAGCAATAATAACTGTGGTATTTGTTAAGGGCTTATTATACGCCAGACCCTGTTCTAAGCACTGGGGTAGATACAAGCAAATCGGGTCAGACACAATCTCTGTCCCACATAGGGCTCACAGTCTTAATCCCCCTTTTACAGAAGAAGTAACTGAGGCATAGAGAAGTTAAATGATTCACCTAAGGCCACACAGCACACGGATGGCAGAGCCAGGATTAGAACTCAGGTCCTTCTGACTGCCAGACCCGTACTCTATCCACTAGGCCGGGCTGCTTCTATAAGCACCCAGGACCACCGTAAACTATTTCGTTAGATCATTTCCGTAACTCAAATTTGGCATAGATACCTAATACCAGAACTTGAAATATGTTTCATGTTTGTAAATGATTAAACATAGGTATGTGTTTGTTAGCTTGAAATGGCTTGAATCCAAATGAAAGCACAGAATGAGTTCTGAAGAACTCTTCCAAATACCCAAAATAGCACTTGTCCCAAATGGCCTTCCTGTTGATGCTCAACAGGCAACTTATTGGAAAAGACAAATTGGACAGGCTATATCTTCTTTTCTATTATCACTAAGGTACATGCAAATCCTACACATCGGATTTTGCTACATTTTAAGGTAGAATAACATTTAACCTGTGTTTCCATTCTAAAATATTCATGGATAGTTTGGGAGGAGGAATGAGGTAGCAAGAGGCTTATTTTATGAAATCATAGTAATGATGATATTCGTTAAGCACTTACTATTTGCCAAGTACTCTAATAGTGCTCCAGCACTTAGAGCAGTGTTTCAGCACTTAGAACAGTGCTTGGCACATAGTAAGAACTTAACAAATACCATCATTATTAATGAATATGGCATATGCTGATTGGAAAAGTAGGAAGGAGAACTGGTATTCAATCTCCATTTTTCAGATGAGGAAACTGAGGCATAGAGAAATAAAGTTATATCTATCCCATTGGTTAGAACAGTGCTGGACACGTAGCACTTACCATTAATGTCTTTCTCCCCCTCTAGACTGCAAGCTCACTGTGGGCAGGGAATGTGCTTGGTTAGCATAGTGGATAGAGCATGGGTCCTGGGTTCTAATCCCAGCTCTGTCACTTGTCTGCTGTGTGACCATGCAAGTCATTTCACTTCTCTGGGCCTCAGTTACCTCATCTGTAAAATGGGGATTGAGGCAGGGAGCCCCCCATGGGACAGGGACCGTGTCCAACTCGATTTGCTTGGATTTATCCCAGTGCTTAGTACTGTACATGACACAAAGTAAGTGCTTAACCAAATACCAGCATTATTATTAGTACAGTGCTTTGCACACAGTAAGCGCTCAATAAATACGATTGAACGCATGAATGAATGAGCCCATTGTTGGGTAGCGATTGTCTCTATCTGTTGCCGAATTGTACTTTCCAAGCATTTAGTACTGTGCTCTGCACACAGTAAGCGCTCAATAAATACAACTGAATGAATGAATAAATGAATGAATGAACAGATACCATAATAATAACTTGCCCAAGGTCACAGAGCAGGCAAAGGGCAGAGCAGGATTAGAATTTAGGTCCCTCTGACTCCCAGCCCCATTCTCTCTCCACTGGGCCACACTGCTTAATGACTGCCTTGTCCATCCTCACATAAGTCTCATCACCCCCCGCCCTTAGACTGTAAGCCCACTGTGGGCAGGGATTGTCTCTCTTTATTTCTGAATTGCACTTTCCAAGCACTCAGTGCTCTGCACACAGTAAGAGCTCAAGAAATACGACTGAATGAACAAGTACACAAGCAAAACCAATTTAGCATACCCTATGGCAATTGGTGTGAGCATTATAGTTAATACAAGGAAAGACTAATTTCCCAGCAGAACTAATCAGCTGTGTTACAATAGCTACTGCTATGTGTCACTGAATGCAGTTTGACTAACAAAACTGCCTTAAAGAGCAGCTGCTCCCATACAGGATAGTTTATATGGCATGCCACTAGCATTCGATATCAAATTTTCACAAAACTTTCTTTTAAGTAAAGCATATCTTTGTGACTTTCACGCCTCTGAGTAAAACCAGTTTGTCAGGGATTATTTACTGAATGGCATATTCTAAGAGAGCAGAGGCTTTTATATAATGGAGGACATGTCTCTCTTTGTCATTTAACAGTGTCAAGACTAAAGTGGGAATAAAGAAGACTATGATGACAAGAAAACAACTGCTGGTGCCATTTAAAAAGTTAAATCACATTCATAATTTGATAGCTAGAGAGCTACACATCCAAGATAAATACATTATAGGATTAAATATTTACCAGATGTCTTCCATTTTACTATTTTTCCTCCATTTTCTAGATGAGCTCTATTTCATTAGGGCATGCGAAATAGCAGGACTGTCATTCAAGAAACAATTTTGTGGAGAACAGGCATGGTTTCTGAATGTTACCTTCACGATAAGAAACTGAGATGGTTTCAGGAAGAGTTACAATTCCACAGCTCAAAAAACAACAGGAATGACTCCTTCACAGTGATTTTAAGAGTAGCTCCTAAAGCAGAGACCTCTGTGTTGTCATAGAAATTGGGAGATTAGATCACTTTTGACCCAAGATGGCCTTTGGTATTCCACGATAATCTTCCAGAACTTGACTATAATTGGTGTAATTTTTCTTAATACATAGTTATTATTGTTATTAATGATGATAATACTAATAATAGCAATTAGTCAGCACCTTTAATAATAATGATGACACTTGTTAAGCGCTTACTATGTGCCAAGCGCTGGGGTAGATTCAAGGTAGTCAGGTTGTCCCATGTGGGGCTCACAGTCTTAATCCCCATTTTTCAGTTGAGGTAACTGAGGCACAGAGAAGTGAAGTGACTTGCCCAAAGTCACACAGCTGACAAGTGACAGAGGTGGAATTAGAACCTGTGACCTCTGACTCCCAAGCCTGTGCTCTTTCCACTAAGTCACGTTGCTTCTCATGTGGCTTGGCATCATTTAGAATAAATTTACCAGACACGGCTTACTGCCCTCGAGGATCTTACTCGTCAACCAGAACAAGCCATACTGAAGGGGACAGACATATAAGAAGGTCACATCTATCAAAATAAATGGAAAGACTCCTTAGGGACTACTGACTATACACCCCTTATGCAGGGCTGTCTAAGAATGGCCCAGCGTCCTGCTTATCCCAATGCCCTCTCACAGTAGCTAATTCTGAGCAATAGTCAGTAGGCATTTAGAAGGTCATGGGGAGATATTTAAGGAAGATAATGACCCTGAACCCGGCCTATAGTCGTAGCTGAATGGCAGCCATCTTGGTCTGGAACATTTTCTCCATGCTTATTAGAAAAGCGGAAGCTGGGAGAATAGGGAAATCTGGAGATCGTTACTCGATATTTGGAGGACTTTGAAAAGCTGCCAGTTGCCCAAGAACATAGCCCATTTTCTAGCCCAATAAAGTCCTGGACAGGAGTGAATATTCAATGCCGCTCGAGTGATATTACCAAGTTTGCAGGTAGGTGGCTACCTAGAACTTCAAACAGTAGTTAGTTCATTCTGATGTTCCTCTCCCACTGTCCTCTACAACCTAGGTATGCAAGTCAAGGTCAGTCGGCTTACGGTCTGTTGTTTTGATCAGTACATTTGTGTGTATGTGTGTATGTGTAGGTACTATAAATACAGGGATTTTTTTTTTCATGTACAGTGTTTGGAAGGAGGCCTGACTAACATTTGGTAATAATTCAGTACCAAATGTGTGAGGAAACTTCCCAGATTTAACAACCACAGACAAAAGCTTTTAAAAAATTGCAAAAGAATCAGCCACAGCACTGGCGGCCTATCAACCTGACATCCAGGCTGGGGCATGGGGAAGTCCTATGTTGGGAGCTCTTTCAAAGTGTCCTATTTTTAGGAAAAAAAATATTTTCCATCCCTTACAAAAATGCTTCTCTAAGTTTTTTTCACTTTGAGAGACAGTGTATCCTTGTGGGATAAGTTCCGGCTTGGGAGTTCTGGGTTCTAATCCCCGATCTACCACTTTCTTGTTGTGTCACCTTGGTAAAGTCACTTACCTGCTCTGGACCTCAATTTACTCATCTGTTAAGTGATCTGATATCTGTTCTCCTCGCCACACACAAACCCTTAGGCTGTGAGCCCCATGTGAGGCAGGGATAGTGTCTGTTCTGACTGTGAGCCCGTTGTTGAGTAGGGATTGTCTCTATTTGTTGCCGAATTGTACTTTCCAAGAGCATAGAACAGTGCTCTGCACATAGTAAGCGCTCAATAAACATGACTGAATGAATGAATGAATGAATGAATGACTACTCAATGCTCAGAACAGTGCTTAGGATATAGTAAGCAATTAACAAATATCGCAATTATTATTTCACAGTCAGAGTCAAATGCAGTCAATTTTGCTGTAATGCTTATTTTCATTACACGATTTGGATCTAATAAGGTGGAAGAATTACGGAACATTCTTCCCACAATACGTGTGCTCTGCTTAGAAATGACCCACAGTGCTTAATGCAATAAAATAGCAGTGGCAAGAATGTAAAGCAATCTAATAGTGGACAGAACAACAGTATAGGAATCTATATTAACAATCAATCAATCAATCCATAAATCATAACTCCTGAACCCTCACTGTGTTCAGAACACAGTACTGAGTGCTTGGGAAAGTACAGTATAACAGAATCGATAAGTCTATTCCCTGCCCAAAGGGAGCTCACAATCAAGAGAGGGAGATAGACATTAATATAAATAAATACACTAGAGGTACATACAAAATTCCAGTTATGTTGGTACCTTCAATCTATATAGACTGTAACCCAATAATGCCTATTTATTGTTACTATAATGTGATTTTCCCATAACCTGAGGTTAGGTTATTCAAAAACTTAACTTCTGTGTTACAGTTGATATGAATGTCACTAGCTATTTAATAGTGCAACCAAGCCCTGGAAGAGGACCTTACCCTAATGTTAAAGATCCTTAATTCCCCCTGCAAAGTCAAAAAATTGAAAAAGTTCAAAGGCCAAGATATCGAAGTTTTTTTCAGCCCATCAGAAACAATTTTGCCCTTTGACCTGTCCTCAAGGCAGAAGTCAGAAATGAACTTGCGCTATACCTCAGAATCTGAATATTTTGAGACATAGCTCTCTAAAGGAGCAGCATGGTCTAGTGGAAAGAGCACGGGCCTGGGAGTCAGAGGACCTGGGTTCTAACCCCGGGTCTGCAACTTGTCTGTTATGCGATCTTGGGAAAGTCACTTCACATCTTTGCGCCTCAGTTACCTCATCTGCAAAATGGGGATTAAGACTGCGAGCCCCATGTGTGAAAGGGACTCTGTCCGACCTGATTATCTTTTCTCTACCCCCTATTTAATACAGTGCCTGCCACTTAAATACCCTAAAATTATCAAAATAAAAAGAAAGAATTGCCAAGCCGAAATAGGTAAAGAAGCCACACAAGATCTAATGTTTGCGATGCCTAGAAAAATGATGACCAAATCTTTGGACACAATAGAGAGTGATATTTTTAGAGTCCTTTGTCTAACCCAGGTTAGAGAATCATAGAATAAAGAACCAGTCATTTCATCGTATCGGTTCGCCGAGGGGAAAGGAGACGCAGCTCAGCCAAGGTGAAACAAGCAACATCTTTCCACGTCTGTGCAATTAGCAACCCCAAATACCTCTTTCGAGAAAGACAGACATCAACCATACCGTGGGATACACCGGCACGGCGGGATACAGAGAAGAAACATACCCACCATGATTTAATCAAGATTTAAAGTTGTGCCTTCCTCATGGATTAGCCTTTTAGAGACAGACCCTTTTCATTTCTAGGGGCTGACAATGGCATGGCAGAAGATAAAGATTAAAGCACCAAATTATACAAGTGCCACTCTGCAGGATGCCTGCTGTACTTCCTCAGGGCTGGATTTGGTTCTCACATCCGCACATGCACAGCACTGGGGAGGGTATTAAATCACAGTCGGAGAGGAGGGTTTGAAAGCCAAAAGCCTTCATCAACCCCTCTCGAAAATTGGGGCTCCTCCGATGGCAACTGTAAATCCCCCAAAAGGAGACTTGTTTCTCCCAAAGGGGTACCCCAAACCCCCAACCACTGCTCGTTCCCATTTCGGCATCTGAAAAATGTGAATTTTGGAGCAAGTTAGTGAGCTTAAGTTACTGCCGACACTTGATTGGAATAACTGTTACGTAAAAGCCAACATAGATGTATAGCCTGTAGGGAGTTGTCTGACTGCATGAGTTTTTACACATCTTTCAGCTAAATCAAAGATCCAAATGCTAAATCTAGCACTCAGGGACATCAAGTGGATTTGTGACATTCCCTGGAGAACTTGGTGTCCATAAACCAATGAATGAATTACACTGATCCTGATATGTAGTTTCTCATCTGTGACTGATACAATATTGATAATATTCTTTATTTTACTTAACTGTTTCAGAGCACCGTGTGGCAAAGAAACACAACGGTGTGGGGGTGGGGGGAGATAAAGTCTTATACTAGGCCTGTTGCAAACTAGTCTGTTGGCAAAAATGCAATGGGGGTGCAGTACTTTGATAATGTACTTGTGCCAATTTGAGGAGATGATGCCCTATTAATAATGAGGGTATTTGTTAAGTGCTTACTATGTGCCAAGTACTATTATTAAATCTGTAATACATTTCTCACTGGGGGTTCCAGTTATTCCCAAAGTTGACTCACCATCCAGGCTGAATGCGATGGCAATGATGCTGTAAACCCCAAATTTTAAATAAATAAATCAGGACTGGATACATCTGCTGCCTAGAATGATCAAACCTAAACAAATGGCTGCTTTTTAATCCTAAATACAGAAGTACCTCACAGGTGACATAGTTTCAGACTATGGTTTTATTTTTAAAGACTTGAAGCAAAATATTTGAAAGACATTTAGTCTGTTCTAATAACCCACCTCTTCGATGATTAAAAATGCCGCTTTTGGGGTTTGAGGAATTCGGGCATCTTCATCACGAGCCATTCTTGGTTCAGAATATTCTACCTACTCGTAATTTATCATAAAGTCTTCCTTTCCCTTAATCCACTCAGTGGTGTCAATCAAAATGTCATTCAGGCATCTCTGAAGCTAGGTACTGTATGACTGGTTCAGAGAAGAATTTAAGCGTCAGGGACAAAAAGCAAGCAAACAAAAAAATCGAGAACAAATCCGCAGTGGCATTTTAATTCAGAACAGAAGGGATATCTAGGTCTACCAATTCAAAGGAATTCATCTTCTGATACGGTGATGAACTGCAGTCAGTCTTGGGAACCGGTTTTCATAAAGCCAAAGATGTGCTGAGGATCAAGGGGAAATGCCACATGAAACAGCCAGCCTTTCTCATATCCCTGCCGGGGTGGGCAAAGGGGTCCATTTAGATGGATGGGTTGGCATGAACGTCAAAGGGGAGAGTCAGGTCCCAACAGATCCAAAACGAGACCGCCTTCACTGATATGACCTGAAAACATTTTCCAATGGGCCATTCCTAAAGTAGTAGTTCGAAACCATGTTTCTTCAGAGACTGGCTAGCGAGGAAAAGAAACCAAATATGAGGTTTCAGAACTATACTTCTGAAAAATGAATCGATCGCGAGTCGATTAACTATATGGAAGAGACGAACTGAGGCTATCAAGTTTTTAAAAGCACATAATCAATAAGAAGTCATTAAAAATCAATCTGGTAACAATGTGTAAACGGGTCTGCCTGTCCTCCATCACCACTCACATCACTAATGGTTTAATAATTTCCAATTGATATGCATTGCCTATGCCAATTCAAATTTATTGGAATACTTCACATTTTTAAGTGCTTAAATTTAGAAAAGATGAGCTTTATGGGTCAACACAGTATGGAATGATCAGAAATGGTAAGAATGTTTCATATTTTATAGTTGCTTGTAAAAGGTTAAAGGGTTGGGTTTATGAAATTTAAAATGACTGAAAATCACCAAATTACCATGAATCATCAGGAATGTTTGAATGTGGGAATTTGGAGAGGGGGGGTGTAATCCCCATTCCATGGAACACAATCTATTTTTGAATATGATGGAATGACCATTAGCATTCAGAAAAATCAGGCCTTGGCACCAGTGGGAAAATGAACAAAGTGATGGCCATTTAATATTTTCTGTAACCTATAAGAAGTTCGGGTCTGGCGTATGTGCAGTATACAAAGATTTCAAATCCCCAGGAAACCGCTATTTTGAAAGAGCTCCAGTCTCTTAAATTAAAACTCATTTAAAATGTGAAGTGATTTTAATTGGTCCTCTCTTCAGACTGGGAAATCTTATTTCACTTTTTTTTTAAATTAATGTTTTGTTTTCCTCTGCTTGTAAAAGATGCATAGGAAAAGTTACTGCAATCAACACTATGATTTTAGGAATCAAATCTTAGCCTTGTATAGTAAACACTAATAAATCTGCAGAATTTCAAACTGCTCTTGCAGACAGGTGATCACTGTGTAGTGCTTTCTCATTACTAAAACGCTTCAGTTCCCCATCCACTTTTCATAACAGTAAGAGCTAAGAGTATTAAAAACAAAATTATAAATGAAAAAGGAAGTTCTTTCGACAGCTAACATCTAGCCTCCCCTCCTTCCCGCCCCGGCACTGCCGGTGAAAGCAAGATGGAGCCCAGGGCTTGTGGAGCAGAGGATAAATTGTTATTAGACTTACTAACATTTTCAGGATGTTACGCGGCCTGGCATTTCGTAGCTTACACTTTATGTAATAATTTCTTTGGTATATTTTACTCAGGTTAGCTGTTAATATTTAATCATGGCAACGATTCTTTGCTTTGGCCCATCTTGCATCAGTGCCGGAATCCAAATTTGCTAATCCTGTACTTAAAAAATATGTCCATTGTAAAACAGATTAACATTTCATAACTTTAAATCACGAGTTTAAAATGCTATCATTTTATGAGGGTTATCAAAAATGAAATGCACATGAAATGAAAATGTATAAATCTAAATTTAGAGATTTATCAAATCCAGATCTCTTCTCAATTAAGCATATTTTCCTCCTACTTTAAGTTTGCCCTGTTTTCGCTCCTCTTTCCCTGATTTCTTGGCTGTTGCTTTAGGGCCCCTAGCTTACTGTCTGGAGAGTATAAAGAGCAGGGCAGAACATCAGGCCACGTGATGTTAGTTGCTATTATCAGCTACAAGTCTACCAAAGAAATTGATTCCCACTCTCCTGTTCACCCCGAAGTAAAGCCCAAAAGAGGATAACCGGAGCTAGCCAGGATGATCTTTCATTAACACGGCTAGCAACAACAGAAGCAAATGAGCCAAAGCTTATCTGGGTTGGATGAAAACTTCCTTTCTCACCTTTCTGCAATCCATTAACCCCAAATACTACATCTTGATAAGATGGCCCTCCTAGTTTTCCTCTCTTGGCAAAATCTGCTCTGAGGAAGGAGGCAAAGGAGGGACAAGAACTTGCACCCAGCCCAGCACTCTAGCAAGAAAATTCCACAAGAAATCGGTTGTTACCTGCAGATAACAACTGGTTTGTTAGTTAATGGCTGGAGGAAAAGCCAAGGCCAGTTAATGCTCCAGCTGTCCAGTCATTAACTGCAGTAAAGACTGATTTTGAGGAGGTTATTGCCGTTATAAAATATCCTCAAAAGATTATAACAGCAATAGTGTACAGAAAAAAAAAAGTATTAGTGGCTATAGTGTGACTGAATGGCTGCATTTGAAAAATTGGCCATTCCCTTGCGGTTCATAACCGATTTTCCACCAGTCAAAAGCAAGTTGTGCTCTGTTAGGTTTATTGTACAAGGCAATAAAAATATTGGCCAGGTTAAATTGTCAGCGTGTTATGACATTAACCATTCTTTTACTGTGTTTAATTTAAGAGTTATGATGATTCATTATGGAAAGAAGAGTGTCCCGTGCAAATGAATCGGCAGTTCCACATCAAAAATGTGCAGGCTGTCGTTGGAAGGAAAAGAAAACTTGAAAGCAAAATTAATATTTGTCAGCTTTTGTCCCTCACTGAAGACATGGCAAGAAATTGGTTTATTTCCAGATAGCTTTAAAATCTATTTTCAGGCATATTCTAAAATTCTGCAGGATTGAGTTAAAATGATTTTCTAGCGTATGTATTGGGCCTTGAAGAAAGCACTGTCGTAGCTGAGAGTTAAGCAGCATTTCCAGGGTAAAAACCCTCTGTGGAGACACTTGACCATAAGACTTTCCACTGGGGCCAAACACCACACAGATCCTCATTTTTCTGGTGCATTCTTAGCTCTTCTCCAAATTAACTCTGAACCAGAAGAAAGTCGTAGACTATTGACAGAGTGAGATGTTCCCCACGAAAAGTCCAACCGCAGATCTGTTTGGAGAGATTTACAGGGCTCTGAAGAATTAGCATAAAACACTCTGAAAATCTCCCAAGTTCTGCTTGCTTTATTTCCTGTCAAATAAAGGAAGCGTGAACCCAAAGCACTAACACTGTAATGACCGCCTCCGCCAAACAAGTCCACAGAAACTATCGTAGGATGTCAATTAAGTCATCCCACAGCAAGATTTAATAATAATAATAATAATATATTATTATTATTATTATTGATGTCAATGAAGTCAGCACGCAGTAAGAATTAATAATAATCGATATCATTATTAATAATAATGGTATTTCTAAAACACTTACTAGGTGTCAAGCTCTGTACTAAGTGCTAAGATAGATACTAGATAATCAGCATAGACTCAGTCCATGACCCACCTGGAGTTCACAGTCATCCAGTCTCTGTCAGATACAACTTGGCTTCCTTGATCATCCTCTGAGAGCACCCACTGCAGCTTCTTGGCTCAGCAATCAGATATGAAGCCCATTAACTAACCCCCTCCGCATCTCACCTACTCGTGGCTAAGTGGAAAGCCGTCTACTCTGATGAGCGCTCCAGCTTGAGGGGGGGAAAACAGTCATTTATTTTAGTACCTGTCATCTCTGCTAGACGGTAAGCTTCTTGCGGGAAAGGATCGTGACTATTAATTTTATCGTACTCTCCCACTTGCTTAGGACGGTGCCGTCTACACAGAAAGCATTCGTTAAATACCACTGATGGATCGACTGGTGACTGCACTGAGCTGACAAAGGATCCCTTTGTCTTTAGAGCTGCCGAAAGAACCGAAACAGATCCAGCCACGTGACACTAGACGGAGTAGCCACAGATGTTCGGGATTGACCAAATAGTCAGCCTTTAGAGCCTCTTCCCGGCCAGATCTCGCTCGGATCTGGGGTGAGAACAGGCTGACACGATCTTAAAAAGTGTGATGGATGGGGGGAGCTTCCAGAGGAGCCAGGCATGCCGAGCCTAAGTAGACAAGCTGACCAGCCTCCCCCAGATGGGACACATCTCAGCTGCAGGTCCCCACACACAAGCAACAAAGGCTTCTGGTCTATCTCCTACTCTGGGCATCACAAAGCTGCTGCCGGACCTACCAGCTGCTGCTCTGAAATCCGGGGCCAGTCACTGTTGCCAGGGCTCTACATAACCGGATGAGGGCGGGTCCTTATTTGTCATTTTGATTCTGGAACCTCCTGGTGCATATATGAGCCGCTCTCCCGCAGCCTTGTGGCTGTCCATCCCCAGCTTCCTTCCAGACCTGGGCCCTGCCTCACCAACCTCAATCCCTCAACTGATGGCTTGCTCCATGGTACTGTCTGTTGGCACCACTGGGGAGTACCAGATTGGCTCAGACCAGCCTATATTGGGGACCTGGTGATGAACAGGAGCCCCAGTCTGTGGTGATAGGAAATCAGGTTTTAACTATCTGTAAAACCCTATGTCAGACAGAGATTGTGTCCAACCCGACCCGATTATCTTGAATCTAACCCAGCGCTTGGTACAATATCTGGCATATAGTAAGGGCTTAACGAATGCCATTTATTTTAAAAAGGAGGTGGGGGGTGGGGGGAAACAGAATTCCAGTCAGAGGTGTACGCCTGAAAACCCAAAGACCCCTCATAGAGAAAAGCCCAGCAGGGAAAGACTCCTCCCTCTCATTCCACTGCCCAGGGAAAACAGTCTTGCTTTTCCATAATCCCTTTTGTGGGAGCATTTTCTCACTTGGTAATATCACCTCATTTCTATTTTCCTCTCTATCTGGACTTTCTACAGTCACTTTGATCTCACCTCTCCCTCCACTCCTAACCAGCGACCCTCACTACCAGACGAGTCCTGTTTTTCCCCAGCGAATGACTGAGGTCTCCCTGTTTTCCTCTGCCACATTATTTCAGCTCCACCATCTTCAGTGGGGATGAATGTTTTGAGAGGATTTGCCCTTGAAGACGCTGGTGGTAGTGGAAGCATTCAGAGAGCCTGGCCAGCCCCACGGGGCCCCATGTGTTTGACTGTTAGCTTGGTGGTTGTAGGGAGGAGATTGATTCGCCTCAGCTTGGCACAGACTGTTCCAAGCGCACCCCTCATCCCCATTTCCCAGCCCGCGGCGTGCATTGGCATCAGTCACCGATCATGTACTAGTGCCACAGCAGCTTTCTGAGCATCAGATCAAGCAGCGTGGGGTGGAAGGCGGGAGAGAGAGACGATCGGCTCTGCCCCACATCCTGCAAGTTTCAAACCAAGGGCGTGTCACTCCCGTAGTGGGAACCAGATCCTTGTGTCCAAATACCAGATAAAATCCATATTTCACAGAAAGACTCGAGCTGTGCTTTTCTGCTGTCACTAAGGTGAGGGGGCTCCTCCTGCTCAGATTGAAAATCTCCCTTCCAAAATCACCTTCAAGCCAAGCTCCTTATCTTCAGACCAGTGCAGGGCTTGACCTGCTGGACTGATGAACTACTGTATTTTATTTGTTTGAGCCAAAGCCACGTGGGCCCCACCAACAGGGAGCAGGACAGGCTGAGAATGAAAAGAGAGAGCCGGTGTGCTTCACTAGAATAACGACTGCCTCCACATGCACTGCCAACTCAGGGAAAAGGGCACGATCCAGAAGGGCACAGCAGCCACAGGTTCTCAGAAGATCAATACAGAAACCAGCAAAGAGAGGAGGAAGAAGAGGAAGAGAAAGAAAAAGAAGGAAAGGAGGAGGAAGAGAGGTAAAAGGGAAGGAGGAGAAGGACAGGAAGATGAGAGAAGGAAGAGGAAGAAAAGGCAAGGGAGAAGGAAAAGGAGGATGGAAAACGACAGGAAGAAGGGAGGAGGAAGATGAGGAGCTAAAGGAGGAGGAGGAAGAGTGGTGGAGAAAGAATAGAAGGAGGAGGAAGAGGACAGGAATGAGAGGAGGAGAAAGAGGAAAAAGAGCAAGAAGAGAAAATGAATAAAAGAGAAGGAAGAGGAGGAGGAGGAGGAAAGAAGGCAGAGGAAAAAGAAGAAAAGGAACAGGAACAAAACAGGAAGACGAGAGGAGGAAGAGGAAGAAGACAGAAATGAGAGGAGGAGAGGGAGGAAGAGGAAAAGAAGGAGGAGAAGGAGAGACAGAGGAGAAGAAAAGGGGAAAGAAGGAAAGGAGGATGCAGAAGGAAGAAGAAGAGGAGGAGGAAGAGAGAAAAAGAGAGGGGGTGATTGAGGAAGAAGAGGAGGAGGGAGATGAGTTAATTAGGTTTAATTCCATTACAGCTTTCCCATTATCCAGGGAAGGGGATTGGGCAAGTGAAGGATGGGTCATGGAAGACAGAGGGAAATGGCAACCCAAGGTCCTAAAAGCCCGAAGCTCAGAATCAAGCATGTTCCTGTAGACCCAAAGCAATACTGACTTCAAAATGTGCTCAGTAGGACTGCCAGCATCCCAAGTGTTATTTCAAGAATTTCTCTTTGCTCTGCTGCCATGATCTGTTCCACTTGTTAGTTCCATCCAGCAGAGGGAATCCATGCGTATTGTACAGCGCCCTGTAGCTCTCCTCCCTTTATCATCCTCTATCGAATCAGGATGCTGCCTTTCCTTGAAGACCTTTAAGATGCACTTGCTGCTCTTTGTGGCATTATGTGTCTGCCTGCCTCTTTACCTCCCTATTGTTCCTCATTTTTCATTTTCAAGCTGTGCCTCTTGGTAGGACTGTTCTGAAGTATTTTCTACCCATGGCATGACCCTGACTTTGCTATTTGTTGGGAAGAAAGTGCTGGTGCAAATGACCTCCCCTTCTCCTCCTCAGCTTGAGAACCTCCCCTCCCTCAGTGCTTCGTAGCAGGGCCGCTCAGCCTCTGAGCCCGAATGGGGCAGGGGAAAGACCGACGGCAGCGATTTCACAGTTCCCATCCCGTCTCTGGGGCAAGATCATTTGGCATTTTGCTAGATCCCGGCTGCCAGAAGCTGAGCTCTGGGGTGAGGTGATCCTTGGGAACTCATTCCTCAGGAACTAAGCTCATCCATCCAGTCCTCTCCAACTCACTGGGTCTGAGAGGAGCACTCCCAAAGAGCATTTTTTTGAGTGAGGGAGTAAAAGCCTCTCCAGCAGTGTCAGGAAGGGCACTGTGTCTGACCAGATTATCTTGTATCTACCCCAGCACTTAGTGCTTTACGGCATAAAAAGCTAAACAAATACCACCATCATAATAAGAAGGTGAATCAGAGACCAGTGGCTCACCAAAATCAGTGCCCTAGGACAAATGTCAAATTCCTCCATGGATAAAATAACCCAGACTCTTTCCTCTAGAAACCAAGGAGGACTCCTCAAGGGAGAAGATTTCACCAGAAATCCAGGTAAATACCAGCAGAGGAACTAGGACCCTGGTGATGCTATGGGTGATGAATCTCAGCCTTGCACCCTGGCTTACATCAAGCTCACAGTAAATAAAAGAGAGTCAGGAAATAAAATACCAGGTAGGTGTTCTGAAAGATAGATGATTTCTGCCTCTTCACTGTGTTTGTGTGAAATCTTGAAAAGGCGGGGAAGTGGGAAGGAAAGATTTTACTGCTTCTGAGGGCAGGGATACCAAAATCCCCCAGCAATCCCAGATCTCGCTGCTACTGACACCGGCGAAAGGGGCTGAACATTTTCCTGACACATTGGGTGAAGAGAGTGAACTGGTTTTCTCTTAACCAGCAGGTGGGAACCACATATTCACTAGAGTCTGAATCCTAGGTGAACAGCTCACTGCAGCTTTAACAGGACCTTGTTCACAATCCCCAGAAATATGGAACGGATCTGGGCTCTGAGGTTATGGAGTTGAAGGGAGCTGCAGTTGAAAGGCAAAAAAACGGTTAGCCTCCGTGTCTCCTTTTGACCATCATCAACCTTACTTTCGGGGGCAAGATGAACCTGAAAGAGGGTTTCTACCCCAGAAGCTGTTATCTGTATTCCTATCCTGTTGCTCTGCTAGAGCAGCATAGAATCTAAGCCTCAGAAATGGCCAGTACCTAACCTTTTGCATGGAAAATGCCTTGATGTGGAAAAAACCTTTTCGTCTCTCTTCACAGCCTGGAACTTTAATACTCTTACATACATCACTCTGTATCATGGATTAATTTCATCATTGTATTTTCTAAAACTATATTGTAACACAGTGTATTATATCTTTATGCATTTTGCAAGTGTAATACAAAAATGAATGAAATGATATATAATTCTTATTTATTTTTATTACAAGCCAACATAATGCTGTTTTTGAAAAAGCACAGCACAGACAAGTCAATATAATGTATTTCAGCACAATGGTTTAGCACAATTTACTTTTGGAATATGTCACCCACAATCATAACTGGGTTTTTTTTGTTGTTGTTTCTCCTTTTTTTTTTATTTAGGGAAAAGAAGTGGAGACTAGAGCAAAGATCTTAAATTAAATCTCACCCCATTCCAGAATTAACAAAATGTTATTTTCAGCTATCTTCGGGGGTAGATTTTAGTATCTGATGGATCATCAGTATTCATATTTAATTTAATGACCTCCCTGTTTTCTGGTTTATATTTGACTAATTCTTTAATTCCAAATTTCAGGGTGAAAAAAAATTAAAAAGATTTATCCCCTGAAACTTTCAATAGGAAGAAAATAGAGGTAATTGGCATTGAAACTTAGTAATGACAAACTCACCTGTGATCATCTATTTTCTGATGAGTCTTTGTCCACCAGAAAATGCCGTATGCAGTGCAGAAGCATTGCAGTTTTGAAATATGCCATTTTACAATTTAATTTAGCAAAATAATAACTAAGGCAGAATTTGTCACCAGAGAGAGATAACATGGCTCCTATTCAGTTACCTGTTTGCAATAAGGTTAATTCTTTATATTTTTCTATGAATTAATTTAAATGAATTCTGTCTTCTTTCATTAGATGCCATTTGCCTTATTCTGGAACTGTTTAAAAAAATGAGCGGGAGGCTGGAGAGGGATAGAGAGAGAGAGAGAGAGAGAGAGAGATGAGACCGAGAGAGACAGAAAGGCAGGGAGGAGGGGGTAGGAAGAGATCAATTAAACAATTTTTCTGTCAAAAATCAGATATGCACATATTTTAGTTTGGAGAACATATGCCGCTCTTGATGTGAATCCAAAAATGAGCCACTGCATTGAGCAGAATAAAGCCAGCACTGTAATTATTAGCAGAGATACTCATGAGGGCCATTTCCTGTAGAAAATACCACTTTTATTTTCTTTCCTGTGTCCTAATAGAATTCCTGTAGCAAAGAAAGTAAAGGCCTAGACAGAATAGTAATCTGCATTTAAGTAATCTGCCAGGAAAGGCAGTGAATTTCCAGGTGATTACTGTACACCTTGGGTGGTACCGAGAACCAGAAGGCCTGTTTGACATAATGTGCTGTATTGTGGAGCTATCTCTCTCTGACTCTTTGAATGGAGTAGGGCCGACTGTCTCACAGGAGAGGCAGAGAGAGCTGGGCCGTCCCAGCTTTACCCCGTCTGTGCCACCAAAAAGCCATCAGATATTCATCAGCTCTCACAGCCGGTGGGCCTTTCCTGGCACCAAGCAGACGCCAACCCATCCAGGACTGGTTTGAGTGGAGCCGATTTTTCTCTCCCTCGCCTGACTTTTCCTGACCAGCTAAAGTTGCTTCCTCACAGGCCGACGATCAGAATCACGATGTCTGCTGACTGCTGAGAAGTCAAGAAGACCGTAAGCTCGTTGTGAGCAGGGAATGCGCCTGTTTATTGTTATATTATACACTCCCAAGTACAGTCCTCTCCACATGATAAGTGTTCGGTAAATATGATTGAATTGAATGAATGAATCAATTAATTAATGAAAGAGGGATTGTTTCCCCCGACCCCCGAATGATTCCCAATGTTGGCTGATGTTAAGGGTAATGCCTTTGCCACCCTAGGGGTCAGCATGAAAGTAGATCAGAAGAGAATAGCCAATGTTTCCCTGCAGGTACAACCACTTGCCCACCAGTTGGTCAAGAGCCAATGACAAGGGAAGCCAGGAGAGTGGGAGAGAAAGCTGGTTCCATAGAACCCTGGGGCTGGAAGAAGCCTCCAGGCAGGTGAACGCCCAGACTGTCAGAAAAGCATGGTTGTCTGTTTTAAAATATCTATGAGAAGAGAGAGACTTTGGAACCATCCTCGATATAGGCTGTTCCAGTTTGTTTTTTCACTCAGTGGCATTTACTGAGCTCTTACTGTGCACAGAGCACTGTACTAAGCAGTGGTCTAGCCTGGAACGACTTCCCTCAAATCCAACAGACAATTACTCTCCCTCACTTCAAAGCCGTATTGAAGGCACACTTCCAAGAGACCTTTCCTGACTAAACTCTCCTTCCCTCTCCTCCCACTCCCTTCTGAGACTCCCTGACTTGCTCCCTTTATTCATCCCACCTCCGAGCCCCACAGCACTTATGCACATGTCTGTAATTCATTTATTTATATTGTCTGTATCCCCCTCAAGACTCTAACCTCACTGTGGGCAGGCAATATGTCTGTTTATTGTTATATTGTACTCTCCCAAATGCTTACTTCAGTAATAGCACACCGTATACTGAGGTTAGTACAGTGTCCTCATATCAGACAGATAATTGCTCTCCCCACTTCTAAGCTTTATTGAAGGCACATCTCTTCCTCCAAGAAGCCTTCCCGGACTAAGCCCTCCTCTCCTCTCACTCCCTTCTGTGTTGCCCTGACTTGCTCCTTTCATTCATCCTCCCTCCCATCGGTATAAGTCTGTAATTTATTTATGTATATTAATGTTGGTCTCCCCCTCCAGACTGTGAGCTCGTTGTGGGCAGGGAATGTGTCTGTTGTTAGACTGTCCTCTCTCAAGCACTTAGTACGATACTTTGCACATAGTAAGCGCTCAATAAATACGATTGAATTGAAGTGTTTTGCACACAGTAAGCGCTTATTATGATTGATTGAATGAAAAAGTGCTTGGGAGAGTACAATACAACCCAGATGGTGGACACTGCCCCTGCTCACAAGGAGCTTCCAGTTTAGAGGGACTGTCCTCCCTTACAGATAGGAAGTTCAGTCTCCTGGATAACTGAATTCTCTCTTTCTGAATTTATCTTTTTCAGTCTTGGGTGGCTAGGGTCACTAATCTCTGCATAAAAAAACCCTAAAACTGTTTTCCTGTCACCCTTTAATCCTCCCTTCTCCAGACTAAACAACTCCTGGTCTTCTCAATCGATAAATCAAATATATGTATTTATTTATTGCATTTATTACGTATAATTGTATCAATCAACTGAGGGAAGCAGCAGGTGTAGGAGATATACCACGGGCCTGGGAGTCAAAATATCGTGGGTTCTAATCCCGGTTCCACCACTTGTCTGCTCTGTGTGACCTTGGGTAAGTCAATTCACTTCTACGGGCCCCAGTTACCTCATCTATAAAATGGGGATTGAGAAGTGAACCCCAAGTGGGACACCTGTCCAACCCAAATTGTTTATATCCATCCCAGTGCTTAGTACAGTGCCTGGCACATAGTAAGTGCTTAACAAATACAATAATAATAATATGTATCGAGGGGGAGACAGACATTAATATAAATAAACACATTATGGGGAGGTATGCGAGTGCTGTGAGGCTGAGATGGGGGTGTGAATAAAGGGGGTAAATCAGGGTGATGCAGAAGGCAGTTGGCGAAGAGGAAATTAGGGTTCAGTCAGGAAAGGCCTTTTGGAGGAGATGTGCCTTCAATAAGGCTTGAAGGCAGGGAGAGTAATTGCCTGTTGGATATGAAGAAGGAGGAGATTCCAGGCCAAGGGCAGGATATGAGCGAGAGGTCAGTGGCGAGATAGCTGAGACTGAGGTACAGTGAGTAGGTTGGCATTAAAGGAGCAAAGGGTGAGGGCTGCGCCATAGTAGGAGAGGACTTACTGACCTTCCACTTCCTAATAATTTTGGTTGCTTTCCTGGAAGCCACTCCCGTTCTTCACGTCTGTACTATCTGGGTAGCTCCTGGGGAAGGGCAAACTGGTTAAAAAAATAACCTGCGTGACCCGTTCCATTTTCATTGCCTGTTTTCAAGGTAGCATGAGGAAAATTAATGACTGCCTAGGCCAGTGACTCTGGCTCCATTTCATTGGTGGCTCCCTGCTTCCAAATAGCAACATTTCTTGCACAATCTGCTCCTGAAACTGTGTCAGCGATTCCAAAGTCATCTGAAGTAGGTCATCGCAGCAAGCAAAAGATGCAGTTTGACTAAGGCCAAAATGGCTTTTTTGACACTTGTTTGCCTATCTGGGTAGGAAAAAAAATTCTGTTTAAATTGAATGAAAATTTATCCAATTCACAATCACAGGAAAATGATATGGGCCCAAAGCCAGAGAATATTCTTGGATTGAACTTTTTTCAACGCCTAAATTTAACAAGCCAGTATTCTTTTTTCAGTACCATTCTATTCAACCTTTTGAAATGAAGCCTCAGCCTTTTAATGGGAAATCTGCATTTCATTGTAAAGATGGAACATGATGTCCTTGGCTTAGTTCTTCTCCAGAGAAACAGGCTCTTTTTTGTGCTATTTGCTTACCATACAGCAAAGACCCAGATTGTAGCAAATTTATTTTTGGCGTGACAGACTGGAGGCATTCAGACATATGGATCAAGGTACATAAAAGACGTAACTTCCTCTCCCAGAGATCAGAATACCATACAATAAAAGATCACGGATGTGACATCACTAATCTCTGGTTTCCCAAACAGGAGCCCAGAAGAGTAGAAGAAAAGAAAAAAGAATGAACAGTGAATGTAATGAAAGATTTCGGTAAAGTTGGGTTCATTAGAATCAGAGGCAAGTTAGAGAGATCAAACCACATGCCACGAGATGATCTCAAATTCTCGCTTATTTTTGGAAAAGTGTGATGCTCATTTCAAAGCATCTTGACTCTATTACAGATCAAGGAAATAATGAAAAAGTAATGATGAAGAAACCCTTATGTATCATTCATTTTTAAAGGAAAGGTGAATTTGGTTATTGTCAGAATCAACAGGTTAAATAAGCAGCATATAAGACCTGAAGATAAGTAAATGGGAATATTTTCTATTCAGATTGACACTGAGTCAAAAGGAGGTATACCCGCTGTTGGTTCAATAATCTTGATAATTTCCAGAATCTGCAAGAAAACATACGATACTTATAGAAAGTTTAAAGCCTGGTTCTGATGGAAGAAGTAGGTTCAACACTGCTGCAGATGTTTACAGATCCAAAATAAGTTGAGGGGCATTCGATAATGAAGAAGCCACCATAATGGGACCATTAGATGAGCTTGTCTCCGGTTTTGAAAAAATATTTTAGCATAGTGCCAGTCACACGTTTGTGGTCTGGTAGGAGTCTCAGAAAAAAAACAATTTCATTATTAGTACTTTTAGATTCTTGCTTCAGATTTTTTCTGTCATACACACACAAAAAGATTTTTGGCAAAAATCTTTCTCGGGAAAAAGTTTAGACAAAATAGTCTCAGGAGTACTCTGTATTCTGAAAACTATTTTAGCCATCACTGAATTGGCATGAAATGCAACCTTTTCCCCAGGTTATATCTACTACCATTAAACCAATTCAACAGCAACGATGCATTATGTACTTACAACCCACAGGTAGCGTATCTGACATAAAGACTTACATATCCTACTATTTTATCACTAATTCATGCATGCATCCATTTCTCCTTCTTCCTCCTATCTGTAAATTATTTCACTGTCTGCCTCTCCTCGCTTCCCCGGGCCCAGATTGTAAGGTCTTTAAGGGCAGAAACTGTGACTGCTAACTCTACTGTACCCTTCTCAGTGTTGAGTATGGTGCTCTGCACATAGTAAATGCTCAGTGAATACAGTGGAATAAAAGTGGGTTAGCCTCTTAGCTGACCTTCCCTTGAACTTATTCCCAACTGAGGTTAAATACAGATCCACAAAGGAGGATGCATCTTAGTTGGCCTTATTAGAGTTTATGGGACAAACACTCAAGGAGCAATCAGAAGAGATCTCATAGCTGCGGAGGAGAATAAAGGTCAATCTTCCCATCACAAATGACTGTCAAGAGCCCACATGGTGTATACATTAACACAGTAGACATTCCTTGAGATGTCTGGTAAAGAACGAGGCATCTCTGCCCTCAAGTTCTTACAACTGGGAACTATGACTGGTGAGCTGATTTTCTAAAAAGTCATCCTCAGACTAGGCTAATCTGACTGGCATTTGTTTTAGAGCTGGCTTTACAAAGTGATTATCCCTCATCCAAGTCCACATCAGATTAATTTTGACTCTAACAAGCAAAGAAGGGGTGAAGAGAAGGGAGGAGGCTGGGTGGGAATAGTATTTTGGCCTTCCGCTGCAGCAGAGCCATTTTGAATTGGAAGAATTTGAAAAAAAAATCAGGCAATCAATTAGTCAATGGTATTTATTGAGCTCTTACTATGGGGAGAGCACTATAACTATACGATAGAGTTGGTAGACAAGTTGCCTGACCACCTTCCTCTTACTCAGACTGTGAGCCCCACATGGGACAGGAACTATGTCCAACCTAATCAACTTGTATAATAATGATAATAATAATTATGGTATTTGCTAAGAAATTAGTATGTGCCAGGCACTGTACTAAAAGCTGGGGTAGAGACAAGCAGATCGGGTTGGACACAATCCCTGTCCCGCACAGGGCTCATAGTCTTAATTCTCTTTTTACAGGTGAGGTAACTGAGGCCCAGAGAAGTGAAGTGACTTGCCCAAGGACACACAGCATATAAATGACAAAGCTGGGAATAGAATCCATGACCTTCTGACTCTCAGGCCATGGTCTATCCACTATGCTCTACCCACTACGCCATTGCTTATAACTGTGTTTGACACATAGTAAGCATTTAACAAATATGAAAAAATGAGCTTACAACTCTACAGTCAAAAAAAGGGGCTCACAAGACTCATTTTCAAGGAGGTCATAACTTTTCAAGCTACGCAGTTGTATTCCCTGCAGAGATAGGGTTCTCGGTGGAAAGGAAAGTGAAGGTTTAACGTTCTTCCTTTCCTTTTGACAGTTGGTCTTCCATGGGAAAAAAAGCCAGTAGAAAGAATGAACATCCAAATCTGAATCTAGCCTCTTTCTCTCCCTCCCCCTTGCTAATTATAAAATTGTTTCTGTAATGCATTTTTGTGTGTGCCAAACACTGTACTAAACACTAGGATAGATACAAGCGCTTAGTACAGTGTTCTGCACATAGTAAGTGCTCAATAAATACTACTGAATGAATACAACACAATCAGATCGGACACAGTTGCCACTCCACGAGGGGCTCATAGTCTGAGGGAGAGAAAACAGGTATTCAGTCCTCAATTTATATATGAAGACACTGAGGCACATAGAAGCGACTTGCCCAAGGTCACCCAGCGGGCAAATGTGAGAGGCAGGATTAGAAACCAGGTCCCCTGCTTTTACCTGGCACCTTAGCTAGTGGTTCCCCTTCTTAGGAGACCCAACTAAATTCTTACGTTTCAACAGGCTAATCTATGACTTTCCACTGTACAGGATCTAGCGATATGTGAACCGTATCAGAAGTTTATGTTTGCCTCTCCTGGTAGAGTGTAAGCTCCTTGTGGGAAAGTTATAATTCTTTCATTCTTATTCTGTACTTCCCAAGAACTTACTATACTTATGGCTGCACCACGTGGAAGCTCAATAAATTTTACCCCAGCTATTACAACGAAAGAAGAGGCCTTTTCTCCCCGCATCTTGGAATCCTTCTAGTAGGTTTTCCTTTGCTACTAGAAAAGCGTGCGATTCCTGAAACAAGGAATGCCTTTAATAATTATCCCAATCATTCTCTGCCGCTGTTCCTCTTTCAGATGTATTTTTTGCATTTGATGAGAAGTACTAAATAATGGAATGGATGAAAGGTTATTGAATCTCTATTTGCTTACCCTCTTCTTGAACCTTGAAGCTGGGTTAGGCAGGGCCCTTCAAGTGCTTACTATAGTGCACTGAACTCAGTAGGCATTCAGTAAATACTATTACTACTAATGTCAGGGATCAAAGAGAAAATGCTTCTAAAATAACTCTTAATTTAACCCAATTATTATATATTAGGGTGAATATTTCTCATTTGGCACAGCATTGTCTGAAACATCAGTGCCAGGCTCTCTCCCGGGCCTCTACTAATAATAATACTAATGGTACTTGTTAAGCGCTTACTTTGTGCCAGGCACTGTACTAAGCACTGGGGTGGACACAAGGAAATCAAGTTGGACACGGTCCCTGCCCCATGTGGGGCTCACAGTCTTGATCCTCATTTTATGGATGAGGTGCAGAGAAGCGAAAGGACTAGCCCACGGTCACGCAGCAGACAAGTGGCAGAGCCGGGATTAGAACCCATGACTTTCTGACTCCCAGGCCTGTGCTCTATCCACTATGCCATGCCTGCTGACCTTGAAGATCACACTGTGGGCAGGGAATGTGCCTGCTAATTCTGCTGTACTCTCCCAAGTGCTGAGTATAGTGATGGTAAGCACTCAATACGATTGAATGAATTAATTAATATCACCGATTGATTGATCTACCAGTATTTCGCTACCGATAAGGTAATATAGACATAACCTTCTTGCTGACAGAATTGTAAAATCTCTACATTTTGTTCTTTTTGACACAACACAGCATATTCCAAAGTTTTCTAGGAGCTTACGGAAAAAAAAGGTATTTGGCTATAGTAAATCAAGACCACCGATCACTAGCAAACTGATTCTCTTTCCCTCTTCAAAACCCTACTTAAAAATCACCTCCTCCAAGAGGCGTTCCCAGACTGAGCTCCTCTTCCCCCTCTACTCCCTCTGCCATCCCCCCTTTACCTCTCCGCAGCTAAAGCCTCATTTTCCCCTTTTCCCTCTGCTCCTCCACCTCTCCCTTCCCATCCCCACAGCACTGTACTCGTCCGCTCAACTGTATATATTTTCGTTACCCTATTTATTTTGTTAATGAATTGTACATCGCCTTGATTCTATTTAGTTGTCATTGTTTTTACGAGATGTTCTTCCCCTTGACGCTGTTTATTGCCATTGTTCTTGTCTGTCCGTCTCCCCCGATTAGACTGTAAGCCCGTCAAACGGCAGGGACTGTCTCTATCTGTTGCCGACTTGTTCATCCCAAGCGCTTAATACAGTGCTCTGCACATAGTAAGCGCTCAATAAATACTATTGAATGAATGAATGAATGAAAGCTCCATCAGATGTTTTCTTCCCTTCTTTGACACCCTTCTCTCTTAAAATACTCCCTCTCCTCTTTTCCAGGTATTTCTCAGGAAATGTCCCTTCCATCTCCAGAATGTTTTTCTCACCACTTACGATTTAAACCCTAGCTTTTCTCACTTTCTGAAAACCTTTCCTCCCACCCTTTCTCTTTTCTCATAGGCACCAAGACCAAGAGGAGGAGCACAGGATTGGGACTCAGCAGACTTGAGAAGCAGCATGGCCTAAGAGAGAGAGCGAGGGCTTGGGAGTCAGAAGGACCTGAGTTCTAATCCCAGCTTCGCCACTTGTCTGCTGTTCTGTGATCTTGGGCTTTGCCATGCATGTCCCTGGGCAAGTCACTCATCTGCTCTGGGTTCAGTTTCCTCATCTCTTTTCCCTCCCTCATAGCCTCTAAGTCCCAGGTGATTTAGGGAGTGTGACCCCCCCGATGATCTTTCATCTATTCCAGTGTTTAGCACAGGATTGATTCATGGAAAGCATTTAATTAGCACCATCATTACTATTTCCCCTCTCCCACTGTGTGTCATCAATCTCTTCTCTTCTGACTCTTTCTCAGACTTCCACGTGCTCAAATCTACCCCCATTCTACAAAATCTAGGCCTCAATGCCCATCTCTCTATGACCTCATCTTCCTTGTCTCTGTCTTGATTCACCATTTTGCACTTGCTTTCAAAACCTGCTCTTTCCATGTCCTTTCCACCAACTCTCTCCAACTTCATGCACCTCTACTTTGAAACTTCCAGTGGAACTGCTCCCAGCTGAAATCTCCAATCATTTTCTCCTAGGAAAATCCAAAGATCTTTATTGTTTTCTTGCTCTAGTCCTTGTGAGCCTCACTGTTGCCTTAGATAAATGAATCGATAACATTTATTGAACATCTACTAGGTGCAGAACACTGTAATGACAACTTGGGAGAGTATAACAGAGTTATTAGAGTTATCAAAGAGGTTAACATCTAGTCAGAGAGACAGGCACTACTTGAGGGGGAAGTATTAGAATTTACTACTTGTACTTATTTACTACTATGTACTTGTATAAGTGCTACTGGTGGGAGCGGGTTAGTGATTACCTAAATGCTTAGTGGTTGAGGATTCAGTGCAAAGGAGCTGCAGAAGTGGTGAACCAGCCTCGCTTCCTCCAATTTTTGATTAGTTTTCAAGGATATGATTCTAGCCTGATCCTCCTGCTATTCCTTTTTCAGTCATTTTGCCGTCAAAATAATAATAATAATAATCGTTTAGTGCTTACTCTGTGACAAGCACTGTACTAAGTGCTGGGGAGACACAAGATAATTCTGTCAGACATATTCCCTTGCCCACATGAGCCTCACAGTCTAAGTAGGAGGGAGAACAGATATTGAATCCCCATTTTATACATGTCAGTCAATCATATCTATTAAGCACTTATACTAAGCACTTGGGAGAGTGCCATATAACAATATAATTGACATACTCCCTGCTCACAGTGAGCTTACAGCCTAGATGGGGAGACAGACATTAATATAAATAAATAAATTACAGTTATGTGCATAAGTGCTGCCGGGCTGGGAAGGGGAATGAATAAAGGGAGTAAGTCAAGGTGACGCAGATTCAAAGAAAGGGAAAAGAGGGCTTAGTCAGGAAAGACCTCTTGGAGGAGATGTACGTTCAAAAAGTCTTTGAAGGTCGGGAGAGTAATTGTCAGATATGAGGAGGGAGGGCATTTCAGGCCAGAGACCAGAAGTGGCTGAGAGATCGGTGGTGAGACAGACGAGATAGACAATAGATGAGGCTCAGAGGAGTCAAGACACTTGCCCAAGGTCACACAGCAGGCAACTGGCAGATCCAGGATTAGTACCCAGATCTTCCGTAATCTTTTCACTAGGCCACAGCCATGAAGATGAAATGTTCACTCAACCCAGCCAGGAAGATAATATGCTTACCCTTAACTCTTCATCTGTGCTTTAGGCCATGGTTGGACTAAAAGCAGTTTCCACGATCCTGATGCTGGACATGCCTTTGAAAATGGCACCCTGCTTGTAGCTCAGAGAGGCCCAAGGGGTGGTAAATTTAGCCTTTGAAATCCTCCACTACAACGTTCTGCACAAGGGTGGTGCTCTCTAAATACCGTGACTAATTTTGATGTACATCAACCACAGTAGTAATATTCTAGAAATTTCCGTGGCATAGTCAGTAATTTTAGAACAACAAAAATTCTGAAACTGGTAACCTGAGAAATGACACTAAAATGAATCTGGGCCCCAAAGTCACCTCTGACAGTCAGAGCTTTGGGACTCCTGGCTTTCCTAACTTGATCATATGTCATGTTTAGCCCTGAAAAAGGAGAGCACTGCCAGTCGAGTGGTAATTGAAGCTCTGTAGGAGTTTATGGGTTCCTATTCAAGGAGGATGGAGAATAGGGGATGGCACTGGGTACAAATGTAAAGGTTCTTAGAGAGTGAAGAAGATTTGGGATGAGTCTCAAAGAAGGTGGAAATAAACTCCATTCAGAGGAAAGACAAACCCTTCCCAAGCTACTTTTAGGGAGGTTCTGACACATAATAGTAATAATAAGAGTATCTGTCAAGCACTTACGTGCCAGGCACTGTTCTAAGCACTGGGGTAGATACAAGCTAATTAGGTTGGACACAGTCCCTATTCCACATAGGGCTCACAGTCTTAATCCCCATTTTACAGATGAGGGAACTGAGGAACAGAGAAGTGATGTGACTCGCCCCTTGTCACACAGCAGACAAGTGGCAGAGTCAGGGTTAGTACTCACATCTTTCTTACCCCTGGGCCTGTACTCCATCCACTAGGCCATACCGCTTCCCAAGTTCCATGAAGTAGAGGGGAAATCTGATGTTGGTCACTTGTGTGGTTGCTCAGTAGGGTGAAGAGTTCCTGGGCCAACCTAGGGCAGTGATGGCCATGGCTGGGCTCTACAGCCATAAAGACCTTCCCACACTGCCCCTATACTGTCTGGTTCCCCAGGATAGGAGGGTGAGGTCGACCCTTAATCACTTCCTCTTACCCACTGACCAATCTCCATGCCTGACTGGTTGCCCAAATGGACATGGGATGACCACTCTAAAAGCAGAAAAGCCCCAAAGTATTGAGGCAGGCCATCAGCAGTGTGAGACCGAACAAGTCTCCTTGGTCTTTGTTGCTACAGAACAAAGCAGTCAGGGAGATTGGGGATGAGGTAGAGGAGAGGAGGAAAAGGAGAGAGAGAGAGAGAGACCTTCTGGATTGAAAAGGAGCTTGGAGGAGTCCAGAAAAATCAATAAATCAAGAAGAAGAGTGACCATACTGGTGAGGATGATATTGAATCTGTGGAGAGAAATGATATAACCATTTTATTTGGCACAGCAGAAACCATTTGGGTAAAAATTAAAGACAATAAAAGGCAGTAATGTGATTCTTAACTGTTGCTATAGACCTTCAGGGCAGTAAGAGAAAGTAAATTAGGAAATGTTTTCAGAAATGAGAGGTCTGTAAGATGAAGAGCATTCTCAGACATAGCGTGGAGTACAGTTATGCAAGAGCTAAGGACGCAAGGGAGAAAGAGACTACATATTGCCCTTGAATTTACAAATAGCCTAAAGAATCAAGGGCCAGTTTGGTTCGATCCCTCAAGGCCATAGAACCCACTAGCACTGAAAGTAGTTCCATGTGGTACTGATTCTGAAATTAAGACTATCTAATAAGGCAAGAGGTGGCTCACCTAACAGAAAGCTTAGCATGGTCTAGGCAGTAATGCAGAGAGCTCATTTCAGCTCTCCTTGCAAACCAGTTACCATTCATCACCTACCCAATCAGCCTAAAACATTATGGAGCTGGGAGGGATGACAAATAGAATTTACCAGGGTATTGAGGCTGTGATGGAATCTGAATCTCCCCTTCTGATTGAAGTGTCCGTCTTTATAAGATGTTGGGGTGGTGGGCAAGATAGGGGTAGAGGGGTCAATACTTGAGGTTCCAGATTTCAAAATTGAGCCCCTGAGCCTAATAATATACACCTAGGAGCATTGATTTGTAAGCTTTGGACGTCTCTTTGCTGACCCAATGGGGGTGAGTCAAGATAATAATAACGGTATATATTAAGAGATTACTTTGTGTAGGGTAGACACAATGTAGTCACACTCGAGGCCACCACCAGCTAAGTGGGTGAGAAAATGGTATTTAATTCTCATTTTACAAATAAGAAAACTGAGGCACAGAGATATCGTGTTATTTACCCAAGGTCACACAGCAGACAAGTAATGGAGACAGGATTAGAAGCCAGTTCCTCAACTCATCCTCCTCTTCCTCTTTTGCCCCCTCTGAATACAGTTCTGCCTCCGATGGCATCGGACCTGTGTATTTTCCCAAACAGGCTTGTCCAAGAAGCATGAATTTAATATGTGGAGACAAATTCCAGCTCTCAAAGCAAGATTTGCTGACAACAAATGGAAAATCCTTTTTTTAAAAACCCACTTATTGTCCCACCCATTCCCCAGTCCAGAATGCATCATTGCTCTTTAGATCAATCAGTGGTATTTATTGAGCGCTATTGTGTGCAGAACACTGTAATAAGCACTTGGGAGAGTATAATACAGTGACCAAGCCATCAGAAGGCTGGATACTGTAACTTGTTTATGGCATTTGAAGTGAAGAGGATGACTGCAAAGTGAAGCCAGCTTGGGGGGTTCAAGGAGAGAATTGGAAGAGAGGAACTTGAAACAGTGGGTGGAACTTGTGGGTGGGAGGAACTTGAAACGCAACTCAATCTAGGAGTTTGGAGAGGATTGGTAGGAGGGTGATAGAGCAATATTTGAAGGGAGATGTGGGTTCAAGGGAGGGCTTTTTAGGAGTGAGGAGACATGGGCATGTTTGAGTCCTTCTGACTCCCAGGCCTGTGCTCTAACCACTAGAAAACACTGTCTATGCAGGAAGACAAATGAAAAATGAACAATCATGGGGGTAAAAAGGCAGACCTAAAACATTCTACTTTATAAAATAAAACCACTGTGTAACATGTACTGACCAGGAAAGAGATTTGGGGAGCAATTTGAGGAAACAAATAAAAATGACACTGGACTTGTTCTCCCCATCCCCCAAGAGATAGAAGAGGATCAGGCTTTTTTTTTACCCTTGAGTGCACTGCTTGCTTGAGAAGCGTAGATCTTTGCTTCGTCCAAATTTAATGACGAATGTTGTTATTTTAAGTGAATTGTGTTCGCCAGTCACCCTCTCTCCTGTTCAGCGGGCTCTGAAAGTGCTGAGCTTTATGAAAGGGGTCCCTTGAGGCAAAGCTTGGGAGAATGAAGACAGCGAAATCCACGAGCAGTATGCCTTCAGGAGATCAGGAGACAGAGGTCTGTTTGAAACTAGCCGTCGGTCCTGCTGCGAATCGGAAGCCGAACAGCCTGGCGAAGGACCATCGGGAATAATGGTGGCGTTTGTGGAATGGTTATTGTTGTGCCAAGCTAGTACTAGATAAAGCACTGGGGTAGATTCAAGATGGGTACAATCTTTATGTGAGAAACAGTGTAGCCTAGTGGAAAAAACACAGGGCTGAGAGACCGGAGATCTGGATTCTAATTCCAATGATAATAATAATAATGATAATAACTGTGGTATTTGTTAAGCACTTTCTATGTGCCAGCCCCTAAGTGCTGGGGTAGATACGAGCTAATCGGGTCGGACACAGTCC